>NW_027461645.1:422500-425000 GCF_050947455.1 Rhinoderma darwinii
TGAAAGACTAGAATCTCCTCTTTCATATGCCACCAGAACCACTGTTCCAGGTAGTCCCCAGCCCGAGATATGGCTGTTTGAATTGATCCCCCTTCCCTCCAGCTTTAGTCATTTACACTATGAAGCAACTTCATGCCGATTGGACAGTGTCTGAGGCTGTGAGATAGCTCCACCTCAGGAGAATCGCTGGTGTTACCTCCCTCCCAGTTGTCTAATAAAGGCTCCTTTCCATATTTAGAAAAAAAGCTCATAACTTTTACATTAATAAACCAGGTATTAGAAAACGTCCTCAGAAAATTCATTTCTCCCTTGCAAGATGATTGGACAAATCTCCTTCCGTGGCCAGAATTTGCCTATAATAATTATACTGGGGAATCTACTTAATCTTCTCCTTTCTTTCTGGTCTATTGGCGACATCCGAAAGATGCAGAATTCCTCCTTACTTTTGTCCTGGAGACAAAGTCTGGCTGTTTTGTAAGCACCCAAAGTCTGGCTGTCTTTTAATGCCTTTAGTTTCGACAGCAGCAACCTCTGCGCTTCCAATGATAAACTTACTGAGCTCAGCAGGGTCTTGGGGCAGACTTTTTTTTATCTGTAGTCGTGGCCGAGTGGTTAAGGCGATGGACTAGAAATCCATTGGGGTCTCCCCGCGCAGGCTCAAACCCTGCCGACTACGTCTTGAATTTTCTGCCTCCGTGAAGCGATAAAAATAAGGTAATACGCTTGTGCTAGGTAACAAAGAAGTTTAATTGCAGTCATATCGTGATTATGCCGTACTCCACTGCTCTGTCACTAATCAGATGCCGGACCCTACATTTAAAGAGGCTCTGTACCCAGTTTATTAATTCCCTATTTCCTAACTAATCTAATAGGCGCTTTGCTGCTGATAATTACTGTGTGGTTTGATTTTTTTTTTAAAACGTGTATCATTTGCAAAGTTATGATCATTTTTCTAAATATGCTAATGTGGCTCTAATTGCCAAATAGGAGATGACTATTTCTTTTTACTCTGGGCAGTGCAATGTTTTTTGGAAGACCATGTCCAACCACCATACATTCTACCCCTTCCCGTCCCAGCAAAACACAACGTGATCATATAGAATACAGCTTCTATAACCACTTGTGTGTTTAACTGATGATATCTCGGGTTCTCGCACAGCTAGAACTGCGGTCCTGGTGTCATATGAAAGACTAGAATCTCCTCTTTCATATGCCACCAGAACCACTGTTCCAGGTAGTCCCCAGCCCGAGATATGGCTGTTTGAATTGAGCCCACTTCCCTCCAGCTTTAGTCATTTACACTGTGAAGCAACTTCATGCCGATTGGACAGTGTCAGAGGCTGTGAGATAGCTCCACCTCAGGAGAATCGTTGGTGTTACCTCCCTCCCAGTTGTCTAATAAAGGCTCCTTTCCATATTTTGAAAAAAAGCTCATAACTTTTACATTAATAAACCAGGTATTAGAAAACGTCCTCAGAAAATTCATTTCTCCCTTGCAAGATGATTGGACTAATCTCCTTCCGTGGCCAGAATTTGCCTATAATAATTATACTGGGGAATCTACGTAATCTTCTCCTTTCTTTCTGGTCTATTGGCAACATCCGAAAGTTGCTCTATCAGTCCCAACTTTATCTGAGGTCCCAGCAGCTAATCTGTCCCATGCTGACTTCCTGCGCATTTAAAAGGAAGCAAAGGAGGCTATTGTCAAAGCTGAAAGATGCAGAATTCCTCCTTACTTTTGTCCTGGAGACAAAGTCTGGCTGTTTTGTAAGCACCCAAAGTCTGGCTGTCTTTTAATGCCTTTAGTTTCGACAGCAGCAACCTCTGCGCTTCCAATGATAAACTTACTGAGCTCAGCAGGGTCTTGGGGCAGAGTTTTTTATATCTGTAGTCGTGGCCGAGTGGTTAAGGCGATGGACTAGAAATCCGTTGGGGTCTCCCCGCGCAGGTTCAAATCCTGCCGACTACGTCTTGAATTTTCTGCCTCCGTGAAGCGATAAAAATAAGGTAATACGCTTGTGCTAGGTAACAAAGAAGTTTAGTTGCAGTCATATCGTGATTATGCCGTACTCCACTGCTCTGTCACTAATCAGATGCCGGACGCTACATTTAAAGAGGCTCTGTACCCAGTTTATTAATTCCCTATTTCCTAACTAATCTAATAGGCGCTTTGCTGCTGATAATTACAGTGTGGTTTGTTTTTTTTTTAAAACGTGTATCATTTGCAAAGTTATGATCATTTTTCTAAATATGCTAATGTGGCTCTAATTGCCAAATAGGAGGTGACTCTTTCTTTTCACTCTGGGCAGTGCAATGTTTTCTGTATGACCATGTCCAACCACCATACATTCTACCCCTTCCCGTCCCAGCAAAACACAACGTGATCATATAGAATACAGCTTCTATAACCACTTGTGTGTTTAACTGATGATATCTCGGGTTCTCGCACAGCTAGAACTGCGGTCCTGGTGTCATATGAAAGACTAGAATCTCCTCTTTC
>NW_027461645.1:437500-440000 GCF_050947455.1 Rhinoderma darwinii
GCTGTCTTTTAATGCCTTTAGTTTCGACAGCAGCAACCTCTGCGCTTCCAATGATAAACTTACTGAGCTCAGCAGGGTCTTGGGGCAGACTTTTTTTTATCTGTAGTCGTGGCCGAGTGGTTAAGGCGATGGACTAGAAATCCATTGGGGTCTCCCCGCGCAGGCTCAAATCCTGCCGACTACGTCTTGAATTTTCTGCCTCCGTGAAGCGATAAAAATAAGGTAATACGCTTGTGCTAGGTAACAAAGAAGTTTAATTGCAGTCATATCGTGATTATGCCGTACTCCACTGCTCTGTCACTAATCAGATGCCGGACCCTACATTTAAAGAGGCTCTGTACCCAGTTTATTAATTCCCTATTTCCTAACTAATCTAATAGGCGCTTTGCTGCTGATAATTACTGTGTGGTTTGATTTTTTTTTTAAAACGTGTATCATTTGCAAAGTTATGATCATTTTTCTAAATATGCTAATGTGGCTCTAATTGCCAAATAGGAGATGACTATTTCTTTTTACTCTGGGCAGTGCAATGTTTTTTGGAAGACCATGTCCAACCACCATACATTCTACCCCTTCCCGTCCCAGCAAAACACAACGTGATCATATAGAATACAGCTTCTATAACCACTTGTGTGTTTAACTGACCATATCTCGGGTTCTCGCACAGCTAGAACTGCGGTCCTGGTGTCATATGAAAGACTAGAATCTCCTCTTTCATATGCCACCAGAACCACTGTTCCAGGTAGTCCCCAGCCCGAGATATGGCTGTTTGAATTGATCCCCCTTCCCTCCAGCTTTAGTCATTTACACTATGAAGCAACTTCATGCCGATTGGACAGTGTCAGAGGCTGTGAGATAGCTCCACCTCAGGAGAATCGCTGGTGTTACCTCCCTCCCAGTTGTCTAATAAAGGCTCCTTTCCATATTTAGAAAAAAAGCTCATAACTTTTACATTAATAAACCAGGTATTAGAAAACGTCCTCAGAAAGTTCATTTCTCCCTTGCAAGATGATTGGACAAATCTCCGTCCGTGGCCAGAATTTGCCTATAATAATTATACTGGGGAATCTACTTAATCTTCTCCTTTCTTTCTGGTCTATTGGCGACATCCGAAAGATGCAGAATTCCTCCTTACTTTTGTCCTGGAGACAAAGTCTGGCTGTTTTGTAAGCACCCAAAGTCTGGCTGTCTTTTAATGCCTTTAGTTTCGACAGCAGCAACCTCTGCGCTTCCAATGATAAACTTACTGAGCTCAGCAGGGTCTTGGGGCAGACTTTTTTTTATCTGTAGTCGTGGCCGAGTGGTTAAGGCGATGGACTAGAAATCCATTGGGGTCTCCCCGCGCAGGCTCAAATCCTGCCGACTACGTCTTGAATTTTCTGCCTCCGTGAAGCGATAAAAATAAGGTAATACGCTTGTGCTAGGTAACAAAGAAGTTTAATTGCAGTCATATCGTGATTATGCCCTACTCCACTGCTCTGTCACTAATCAGATGCCGGACCCTACATTTAAAGAGGCTCTGTACCCAGTTTATTAATTCCCTATTTCCTAACTAATCTAATAGGCGCTTTGCTGCTGATAATTACAGTGTGGTTTGATTTTTTTTTAAAACGTGTATCATTTGCAAAGTTATGATCATTTTTCTAAATATGCTAATGTGGCTCTAATTGCCAAATAGGAGGTGACTCTTTCTTTTCACTCTGGGCAGTGCAATGTTTTCTGTATGACCATGTCCAACCACCATACATTCTACCCCTTCCCGTCCCAGCAAAACACAACGTGATCATATAGAATACAGCTTCTATAACCACTTGTGTGTTTAACTGACGATATCTCGGGTTCTCGCACAGCTAGAACTGCGGTCCTGGTGTCATATGAAAGACTAGAATCTCCTCTTTCATATGCCACCAGAACCACTGTTCTAGGTAGTCCCCAGCCCGAGATATGGCTGTTTGAATTGATCCCCCTTCCCTCCAGCTTTAGTCATTTACACTGTGAAGCAACTTCATGCCGATTGGACAATGTCAGAGGCTGTGAGATAGCTCCACCTCAGGAGAATCGCTGGTGTTACCTCCCTCCCAGTTGTCTAATAAAGGCTCCTTTCCATATTTAGAAAAAAAGCTCATAACTTTTAAATTAATAAACCAGGTATTAGAAAACGTCCTCAGAAAATTCATTTCTCGCTTGCAAGATGATTGGACTAATCTCCTTCCGTGGCCACAATTTGCCTATAATAATTATACTGGGGAATCTACGTAATCTTCTCCTTTCTTTCTGGTCTATTGGCGACATCCGAAAGATGCAGAATTCCTCCTTACTTGTGTCCTGGAGACAAAGTCTGGCTGTTTTGTAAGCACCCAAAGTCTGGCTGTCTTTTAATGCCTTTAGTTTTGACAGCAGCAACCTCTGCGCTTCCAATGATAAACTTACTGAGCTCAGCAGGGTCTTGGGGCAGAGTTTTTTTTATCTGTAGTTGTGGCCGAGTGGTTAAGGCGATGGA
>NW_027461645.1:517500-525000 GCF_050947455.1 Rhinoderma darwinii
TGAGATAGCTCCACCTCAGGAGAATCGTTGGTGTTACCTCCCTCCCAGTTGTCTAATAAAGGCTCCTTTCCATATTTAGAAAAAAAGCTCATAACTTTTAAATTAATAAACCAGGTATTAGAAAACGTCCTCAGAAAATTCATTTCTCCCTTGCAAGATGATTGGACTAATCTCCTTCCGTGGCCAGAATTTGCCTATAATAATTATACTGGGGAATCTACGTAATCTTCTCCTTTCTTTCTGGTCTATTGGCAACATCCGAAAGTTGCTCTATCAGTCCCAACTTTATCTGAGGTCCCAGCAGCTAATCTGTCCCATGCTGACTTCCTGCGCATTTAAAAGGAAGCAATGGAGGCTATTGTCAAAGCTGAAAGATGCAGACTTCCTCCTTACTTTTGTCCTGGAGACAAAGTCTGGCTGTTTTGTAAGCACCCAAAGTCTGGCTGTCTTTTAATGCCTTTAGTTTCGACAGCAGCAACCTCTGCGCTTCCAATGATAAACTTACTGAGCTCAGCAGGGTCTTGGGGCAGAGTTTTTTTTATCTGTAGTCGTGGCCGAGTGGTTAAGGCGATGGACTAGAAATCCATTGGGGTCTCCCCACGCAGGTTCAAATCCTGCCGACTACGTCTTGAATTTTCTGCCTCCGTGAAGCGATAAAAATAAGGTAATACGCTTGTGCTAGGTAACAAAGAAGTTTAGTTGCAGTCATATCGTGATTATGCCGTACTCCACTGCTCTGTCACTAATCAGATGCCGGACCCTACATTTAAAGAGGCTCTGTACCCAGTTTATTAATTCCCTATTTACTAATCTAATAGGCGCTTTGCTGCTGATAATTACAGTGTGGTTTGATTTTTTTTTTTAAACGTGTATCATTTGCAAAGTTATGATCATTTTTCTAAATATGCTAATGTGGCTCTAATTGCCAAATAGGAGGTGACTTTCTTTTCACTCTGGGCAGTGCAATGTTTTCTGTATGACCATGTCCAACCACCATACATTCTACCCCTTCCCGTCCCAGCAAAACACAACGTGATCATATAGAATACAGCTTCTATAACCACTTGTGTGTTTAACTGACGATATCTCAGGTTCTCGCACAGCTAGAACTGCGGTCCTGGTGTCATATGAAAGACTAGAATCTCCTCTTTCATATGCCACCAGAACCACTGTTCTAGGTAGTCCCCAGCCCGAGATATGGCTGTTTGAATTGATCCCCCTTCCCTCCAGCTTTAGTCATTTACACTGTGAAGCAACTTCATGCCGATTGGACAGTGTCAGAGGCTGTGAGATAGCTCCACCTCAGGAGAATCGCTGGTGTTACCTCCCTCCCAGTTGTCTAATAAAGGCTCCTTTCCATATTTAGAAAAAAAGCTCATAACTTTTAAATTAATAAACCAGGTATTAGAAAACGTCCTCAGAAAATTCATTTCTCCCTTGCAAGATGATTGGACTAATCTCCTTCCGTGGCCAGAATTTGCCTATAATAATTATACTGGGGAATCTACGTAATCTTCTCCTTTCTTTCTGGTCTATTGGCAACATCCGAAAGTTGCTCTATCAGTCCCAACTTTATCTGAGGTCCCAGCAGCTAATCTGTCCCATGCTGACTTCCTGCGCATTTAAAAGGAAGCAATGGAGGCTATTGTCAAAGCTGAAAGATGCAGAATTCCTCCTTACTTTTGTCCTGGAGACAAAGTCTGGCTGTTTTGTAAGCACCCAAAGTCTGGCTGTCTTTTAATGCCTTTAGTTTCGACAGCAGCAACCTCTGCGCTTCCAATGATAAACTTACTGAGCTCAGCAGGGTCTTGGGGCAGAGTTTTTTTTATCTGTAGTCGTGGCCGAGTGGTTAAGGCGATGGACTAGAAATCCATTGGGGTCTCCCCACGCAGGTTCAAATCCTGCCGACTACGTCTTGAATTTTCTGCCTCCGTGAAGCGATAAAAATAAGGTAATACGCTTGTGCTAGGTAACAAAGAAGTTTAGTTGCAGTCATATCGTGATTATGCCGTACTCCACTGCTCTGTCACTAATCAGATGCCGGACCCTACATTTAAAGAGGCTCTGTACCCAGTTTATTAATTCCCTATTTACTAATCTAATAGGCGCTTTGCTGCTGATAATTACAGTGTGGTTTGATTTTTTTTTTTAAACGTGTATCATTTGCAAAGTTATGATCATTTTTCAAAATATGCTAATGTGGCTCTAATTGCCAAATAGGAGGTGACTTTCTTTTCACTCTGGGCAGTGCAATGTTTTCTGTATGACCATGTCCAACCACCATACATTCTACCCCTTCCCGTCCCAGCAAAACACAACGTGATCATATAGAATACAGCTTCTATAACCACTTGTGTGTTTAACTGACCATATCTCGGGTTCTCGCACAGCTAGAACTGCGGTCCTGATGTCATATGAAAGACTAGAATCTCCTCTTTCATATGCCACCAGAACCACTGTTCTAGGTAGTCCCCAGCCCGAGATATGGCTGTTTGAATTGATCCCCCTTCCCTCCAGCTTTAGTCATTTACACTGTGAAGCAACTTCATGCCGATTGGACAGTGTCAGAGGCTGTGAGATAGCTCCACCTCAGGAGAATCGCTGGTGTTACCTCCCTCCCAGTTGTCTAATAAAGGCTCCTTTCCATATTTAGAAAAAAAGCTCATAACTTTTAAATTAATAAACCAGGTATTAGAAAACGTCCTCAGAAAATTCATTTCTCCCTTGCAAGATGATTGGACTAATCTCCTTCCGTGGCCAGAATTTGCCTATAATAATTATACTGGGGAATCTACGTAATCTTCTCCTTTCTTTCTGGTCTATTGGCAACATCCGAAAGTTGCTCTATCAGTCCCAACTTTATCTGAGGTCCCAGCAGCTAATCTGTCCCATGCTGACTTCCTGCGCATTTAAAAGGAAGCAATGGAGGCTATTGTCAAAGCTGAAAGATGCAGAATTCCTCCTTAGGCCCCATGCACACGACCGTGTTCGGTCCGTGATATACGGTCCGCATGTCGGCTGCATGTCCCGGACCGAACACAGTGCAGGGAGTCGGGCTCCTAGCATCACACTTATCTATGACGATAGGGGTCACTGCCTGTCCGCGGAACTACTGTCCCGTACTGTAATCATGTTTTAGTGTGTGACAGTAGTTACGTGGATAGGCAGTGACACCTAGCGTCATAGATAAGTATGATGCTAGGAGCCCGGCTCCCTGTACTTTGTACGGTCCGGGACAAGCGGCCGACATGCGGACCGTATATCACGGACCGAACACGGTCGTGTGCATGAGGCCTTACTTTTGTCCTGGAGACAAAGTCTGGCTGTTTTGTAAGCACCCAAAGTCTGGCTGTCTTTTAATGCCTTTAGTTTCGACAGCAGCAACCTCTGCGCTTCCAATGATAAACTTACTGAGCTCAGCAGGGTCTTGGGGCAGAGTTTTTTTTATCTGTAGTCGTGGCCGAGTGGTTAAGGCGATGGACTAGAAATCCATTGGGGTCTCCCCACGCAGGTTCAAATCCTGCCGACTACGTCTTGAATTTTCTGCCTCCGTGAAGCGATAAAAATAAGGTAATACGCTTGTGCTAGGTAACAAAGAAGTTTAATTGCAGTCATATCGTGATTATGCCGTACTCCACTGCTCTGTCACTAATCAGATGCCGGACCCTACATTTAAAGAGGCTCTGTACCCAGTTTATTAATTCCCTATTTACTAATCTAATAGGCGCTTTGCTGCTGATAATTACTGTGTGGTTTGATTTTTTTTTTTAAACGTGTATCATTTGCAAAGTTATGATCATTTTTCAAAATATGCTAATGTGGCTCTAATTGCCAAACAGGAGGTGACTTTCTTTTCACTCTGGGCAGTGCAATGTTTTCTGTATGACCATGTCCAACCACCATACATTCTACCCCTTCCCGTCCCAGCAAAACACAACGTGATCATATAGAATACAGCTTCTATAACCACTTGTGTGTTTAACTGACGATATCTCAGGTTCTCGCACAGCTAGAACTGCGGTCCTGGTGTCATATGAAAGACTAGAATCTCCTCTTTCATATGCCACCAGAACCACTGTTCTAGGTAGTCCCCAGCCCGAGATATGGCTGTTTGAATTGATCCCCCTTCCCTCCAGCTTTAGTCATTTACACTGTGAAGCAACTTCATGCCGATTGGACAGTGTCAGAGGCTGTGAGATAGCTCCACCTCAGGAGAATCGCTGGTGTTACCTCCCTCCCAGTTGTCTAATAAAGGCTCCTTTCCATATTTAGAAAAAAAGCTCATAACTTTTAAATTAATAAACCAGGTATTAGAAAACGTCCTCAGAAAATTCATTTCTCCCTTGCAAGATGATTGGACTAATCTCCTTCCGTGGCCAGAATTTGCCTATAATAATTATACTGGGGAATCTACGTAATCTTCTCCTTTCTTTCTGGTCTATTGGCAACATCCGAAAGTTGCTCTATCAGTCCCAACTTTATCTGAGGTCCCAGCAGCTAATCTGTCCCATGCTGACTTCCTGCACATTTAAAAGGAAGCAATGGAGGCTATTGTCAAAGCTGAAAGATGCAGAATTCCTCCTTACTTTTGTCCTGGAGACAAAGTCTGGCTGTTTTGTAAGCACCCAAAGTCTGGCTGTCTTTTAATGCCTTTAGTTTCGACAGCAGCAACCTCTGCGCTTCCAATGATAAACTTACTGAGCTCAGCAGGGTCTTGGGGCAGAGTTTTTTTTATCTGTAGTCGTGGCCGAGTGGTTAAGGCGATGGACTAGAAATCCATTGGGGTCTCCCCACGCAGGTTCAAATCCTGCCGACTACGTCTTGAATTTTCTGCCTCCGTGAAGCGATAAAAATAAGGTAATACGCTTGTGCTAGGTAACAAAGAAGTTTAGTTGCAGTCATATCGTGATTATGCCGTACTCCACTGCTCTGTCACTAATCAGATGCCGGACCCTACATTTAAAGAGGCTCTGTACCCAGTTTATTAATTCCCTATTTACTAATCTAATAGGCGCTTTGCTGCTGATAATTACAGTGTGGTTTGATTTTTTTTTTTAAACGTGTATCATTTGCAAAGTTATGATCATTTTTCAAAATATGCTAATGTGGCTCTAATTGCCAAATAGGAGGTGACTTTCTTTTCACTCTGGGCAGTGCAATGTTTTCTGTATGACCATGTCCAACCACCATACATTCTACCCCTTCCCGTCCCAGCAAAACACAACGTGATCATATAGAATACAGCTTCTATAACCACTTGTGTGTTTAACTGACCATATCTCGGGTTCTCGCACAGCTAGAACTGCGGTCCTGATGTCATATGAAAGACTAGAATCTCCTCTTTCATATGCCACCAGAACCACTGTTCTAGGTAGTCCCCAGCCCGAGATATGGCTGTTTGAATTGATCCCCCTTCCCTCCAGCTTTAGTCATTTACACTGTGAAGCAACTTCATGCCGATTGGACAGTGTCAGAGGCTGTGAGATAGCTCCACCTCAGGAGAATCGCTGGTGTTACCTCCCTCCCAGTTGTCTAATAAAGGCTCCTTTCCATATTTAGAAAAAAAGCTCATAACTTTTAAATTAATAAACCAGGTATTAGAAAACGTCCTCAGAAAATTCATTTCTCCCTTGCAAGATGATTGGACTAATCTCCTTCCGTGGCCAGAATTTGCCTATAATAATTATACTGGGGAATCTACGTAATCTTCTCCTTTCTTTCTGGTCTATTGGCAACATCCGAAAGTTGCTCTATCAGTCCCAACTTTATCTGAGGTCCCAGCAGCTAATCTGTCCCATGCTGACTTCCTGCGCATTTAAAAGGAAGCAATGGAGGCTATTGTCAAAGCTGAAAGATGCAGAATTCCTCCTTACTTTTGTCCTGGAGACAAAGTCTGGCTGTTTTGTAAGCACCCAAAGTCTGGCTGTCTTTTAATGCCTTTAGTTTCGACAGCAGCAACCTCTGCGCTTCCAATGATAAACTTACTGAGCTCAGCAGGGTCTTGGGGCAGAGTTTTTTTTATCTGTAGTCGTGGCCGAGTGGTTAAGGCGATGGACTAGAAATCCATTGGGGTCTCCCCACGCAGGTTCAAATCCTGCCGACTACGTCTTGAATTTTCTGCCTCCGTGAAGCGATAAAAATAAGGTAATACGCTTGTGCTAGGTAACAAAGAAGTTTAATTGCAGTCATATCGTGATTATGCCGTACTCCACTGCTCTGTCACTAATCAGATGCCGGACCCTACATTTAAAGAGGCTCTGTACCCAGTTTATTAATTCCCTATTTACTAATCTAATAGGCGCTTTGCTGCTGATAATTACTGTGTGGTTTGATTTTTTTTTTTAAACGTGTATCATTTGCAAAGTTATGATCATTTTTCAAAATATGCTAATGTGGCTCTAATTGCCAAACAGGAGGTGACTTTCTTTTCACTCTGGGCAGTGCAATGTTTTCTGTATGACCATGTCCAACCACCATACATTCTACCCCTTCCCGTCCCAGCAAAACACAACGTGATCATATAGAATACAGCTTCTATAACCACTTGTGTGTTTAACTGACGATATCTCAGGTTCTCGCACAGCTAGAACTGCGGTCCTGGTGTCATATGAAAGACTAGAATCTCCTCTTTCATATGCCACCAGAACCACTGTTCTAGGTAGTCCCCAGCCCGAGATATGGCTGTTTGAATTGATCCCCCTTCCCTCCAGCTTTAGTCATTTACACTGTGAAGCAACTTCATGCCGATTGGACAGTGTCAGAGGCTGTGAGATAGCTCCACCTCAGGAGAATCGCTGGTGTTACCTCCCTCCCAGTTGTCTAATAAAGGCTCCTTTCCATATTTAGAAAAAAAGCTCATAACTTTTAAATTAATAAACCAGGTATTAGAAAACGTCCTCAGAAAATTCATTTCTCCCTTGCAAGATGATTGGACTAATCTCCTTCCGTGGCCAGAATTTGCCTATAATAATTATACTGGGGAATCTACGTAATCTTCTCCTTTCTTTCTGGTCTATTGGCAACATCCGAAAGTTGCTCTATCAGTCCCAACTTTATCTGAGGTCCCAGCAGCTAATCTGTCCCATGCTGACTTCCTGCACATTTAAAAGGAAGCAATGGAGGCTATTGTCAAAGCTGAAAGATGCAGAATTCCTCCTTACTTTTGTCCTGGAGACAAAGTCTGGCTGTTTTGTAAGCACCCAAAGTCTGGCTGTCTTTTAATGCCTTTAGTTTCGACAGCAGCAACCTCTGCGCTTCCAATGATAAACTTACTGAGCTCAGCAGGGTCTTGGGGCAGAGTTTTTTTTATCTGTAGTCGTGGCCGAGTGGTTAAGGCGATGGACTAGAAATCCATTGGGGTCTCCCCACGCAGGTTCAAATCCTGCCGACTACGTCTTGAATTTTCTGCCTCCGTGAAGCGATAAAAATAAGGTAATACGCTTGTGCTAGGTAACAAAGAAGTTTAGTTGCAGTCATATCGTGATTATGCCGTACTCCACT
>NW_027461645.1:527500-530000 GCF_050947455.1 Rhinoderma darwinii
ATAAGGTAATACGCTTGTGCTAGGTAACAAAGAAGTTTAATTGCAGTCATATCGTGATTATGCCGTACTCCACTGCTCTGTCACTAATCAGATGCCGGACCCTACATTTAAAGAGGCTCTGTACCCAGTTTATTAATTCCCTATTTACTAATCTAATAGGCGCTTTGCTGCTGATAATTACTGTGTGGTTTGATTTTTTTTTTTAAACGTGTATAATTTGCAAAGTTATGATCATTTTTCAAAATATGCTAATGTGGCTCTAATTGCCAAATAGGAGGTGACTTTCTTTTCACTCTGGGCAGTGCAATGTTTTCTGTATGACCATGTCCAACCACCATACATTCTACCCCTTCCCGTCCCAGCAAAACACAACGTGATCATATAGAATACAGCTTCTATAACCACTTGTGTGTTTAACTGACGATATCTCGGGTTCTCGCACAGCTAAAACTGCGGTCCTGGTGTCATATGAAAGACTAGAATCTCCTATTTCATATGCCACCAGAACCACTGTTCTAGGTAGTCCCCAGCCCGAGATATGGCTGTTTGAATTGATCCCCCTTCCCTCCAGCTTTAGTCATTTACACTGTGAAGCAACTTCATGCCGATTGGACAGTGTCAGAGGCTGTGAGATAGCTCCACCTCAGGAGAATCGCTGGTGTTACCTCCCTCCCAGTTGTCTAATAAAGGCTCCTTTCCATATTTAGAAAAAAAGCTCATAACTTTTAAATTAATAAACCAGGTATTAGAAAACGTCCTCAGAAAATTCATTTCTCCCTTGCAAGATGATTGGACTAATCTCCTTCCGTGGCCAGAATTTGCCTATAATAATTATACTGGGGAATCTACGTAATCTTCTCCTTTCTTTCTGGTCTATTGGCGACATCCGAAAGTTGCTCTATCAGTCCCAACTTTATCTGAGGTCCCAGCAGCTAATCTGTCCCATGCTGACTTCCTGCGCATTTAAAAGGAAGTAAAGGAGGCTATTGTCAAAGCTGAAAGATGCAGAATTCCTCCTTACTTTTGTCCTGGAGACAAAGTCTGGCTGTTTTGTAAGCACCCAAAGTCTGGCTGTCTTTTAATGCCTTTAGTTTCGACAGCAGCAACCTCTGCGCTTCCAATGATAAACTTACTGAGCTCAGCAGGGTCTTGGGGCAGAGTTTTTTTTATCTGTAGTCGTGGCCGAGTGGTTAAGGCGATGGACTAGAAATCCATTGGGGTCTCCCCACGCAGGTTCAAATCCTGCCGACTACGTCTTGAATTTTCTGCCTCCGTGAAGCGATAAAAATAAGGTAATACGCTTGTGCTAGGTAACAAAGAAGTTTAATTGCAGTCATATCGTGATTATGCCGTACTCCACTGCTCTGTCACTAATCAGATGCCGGACCCTACATTTAAAGAGGCTCTGTACCCAGTTTATTAATTCCCTATTTACTAATCTAATAGGCGCTTTGCTGCTGATAATTACTGTGTGGTTTGATTTTTTTTTTTAAACGTGTATCATTTGCAAAGTTATGATCATTTTTCAAAATATGCTAATGTGGCTCTAATTGCCAAATAGGAGGTGACTTTCTTTTCACTCTGGGCAGTGCAATGTTTTCTGTATGACCATGTCCAACCACCATACATTCTACCCCTTCCCGTCCCAGCAAAACACAACGTGATCATATAGAATACAGCTTCTATAACCACTTGTGTGTTTAACTGACGATATCTCAGGTTCTCGCACAGCTAGAACTGCGGTCCTGGTGTCATATGAAAGACTAGAATCTCCTCTTTCATATGCCACCAGAACCACTGTTCTAGGTAGTCCCCAGCCCGAGATATGGCTGTTTGAATTGATCCCCCTTCCCTCCAGCTTTAGTCATTTACACTGTGAAGCAACTTCATGCCGATTGGACAGTGTCAGAGGCTGTGAGATAGCTCCACCTCAGGAGAATCGCTGGTGTTACCTCCCTCCCAGTTGTCTAATAAAGGCTCCTTTCCATATTTAGAAAAAAAGCTCATAACTTTTAAATTAATAAACCAGGTATTAGAAAACGTCCTCAGAAAATTCATTTCTCCCTTGCAAGATGATTGGACTAATCTCCTTCCGTGGCCAGAATTTGCCTATAATAATTATACTGGGGAATCTACGTAATCTTCTCCTTTCTTTCTGGTCTATTGGCAACATCCGAAAGTTGCTCTATCAGTCCCAACTTTATCTGAGGTCCCAGCAGCTAATCTGTCCCATGCTGACTTCCTGCGCATTTAAAAGGAAGCAATGGAGGCTATTGTCAAAGCTGAAAGATGCAGAATTCCTCCTTACTTTTGTCCTGGAGACAAAGTCTGGCTGTTTTGTAAGCACCCAAAGTCTGGCTGTCTTTTAATGCCTTTAGTTTCGACAGCAGCAACCTCTGCGCTTCCAATGATAAACTTACTGAGCTCAGCAGGGTCTTGGGGCAGAGTTTTTTTTATCTGTAGTCGTGGCCGAGTGGTTAAGGCGATGGACTAGAAATCC
>NW_027461645.1:545000-565000 GCF_050947455.1 Rhinoderma darwinii
AGGCTCCTTTCCATATTTAGAAAAAAAGCTCATAACTTTTAAATTAATAAACCAGGTATTAGAAAACGTCCTCAGAAAATTCATTTCTCCCTTGCAAGATGATTGGACTAATCTCCTTCCGTGGCCAGAATTTGCCTATAATAATTATACTGGGGAATCTAAGTAATCTTCTCCTTTCTTTCTGGTCTATTGGCGACATCCGAAAGTTGCTCTATCAGTCCCAACTTTATCTGAGGTCCCAGCAGCTAATCTGTCCCATGCTGACTTCCTGCGCATTTAAAAGGGAGCAAAGGAGGCTATTGTCAAAGCTGAAAGATGCAGAATTCCTCCTTACTTTTGTCCTGGAGACAAAGTCTGGCTGTTTTGTAAGCACCCGAAGTCTGGCTGTCTTTTAATGCCTTTAGTTTCGACAGCAGCAACCTCTGCACTTCCAATGATAAACTTACTGAGCTCAGCAGGGTCTTGGGGCAGACTTTTTTTTATCTGTAGTCGTGGCCGAGTGATTAAGGCGATGGACTAGAAATCCATTGGGGTCTCCCCGCGGAGTTTCAAATCCTGCCGACTACGTCTTGAATTTTCTGCCTCCATGAAGCGATAAAAATAAGGTAATACGCTTGTGCTAGGTAACAAAGAAGTTTAATTGCAGTCATATCGTGATTATGCCGTACTCCACTGCTCTGTCACTAATCAGATGCCGGACCCTACATTTAAAGAGGCTCTGTACCCAGTTTATTAATTCCCTATTTCCTAACTAATCTAATAGGCGCTTTGCTGCTGATAATTACAGTGTGGTTTGATTTTTTTTTAAAACGTGTATCATTTGCAAAGTTATGATCATTTTTCTAAATATGCTAATGTGGCTCTAATTGCCAAATAGGAGGTGACTCTTTCTTTTCACTCTGGGCAGTGCAATGTTTTCTGTATGACCATGTCCAACCACCATACATTCTACCCCTTCCCGTCCCAGCAAAACACAACGTGATCATATAGAATACAGCTTCTATAACCACTTGTGTGTTTAACTGACCATATCTCGGGTTCTCGCACAGCTAGAACTGCGGTCCTGGTGTCATATGAAAGACTAGAATCTCCTCTTTCATATGCCACCAGAACCACTGTTCTAGGTAGTCCCCAGCCCGAGATATGGCTGTTTGAATTGATCCCCCTTCCCTCCAGCTTTAGTCATTTACACTGTGAAGCAACTTCATGCCGATTGGACAGTGTCAGAGGCTGTGAGATAGCTCCACCTCAGGAGAATCGCTGGTGTTACCTCCCTCCCAGTTGTCTAATAAAGGCTCCTTTCCATATTTAGAAAAAAAGCTCATAACTTTTAAATTAATAAACCAGGTATTAGAAAACGTCCTCAGAAAATTCATTTCTCCCTTGCAAGATGATTGGACTAATCTCCTTCCGTGGCCAGAATTTGCCTATAATAATTATACTGGGGAATCTACGTAATCTTCTCCTTTCTTTCTGGTCTATTGGCGACATCCGAAAGTTGCTCTATCAGTCCCAACTTTATCTGAGGTCCCAGCAGCTAATCTGTCCCATGCTGACTTCCTGCGCATTTAAAAGGGAGCAAAGGAGGCTATTGTCAAAGCTGAAAGATGCAGAATTCCTCCTTACTTTTGTCCTGGAGACAAAGTCTGGCTGTTTTGTAAGCACCCAAAGTCTGGCTGTCTTTTAATGCCTTTAGTTTCGACAGCAGCAACCTCTGCGCTTCCAATGATAAACTTACTGAGCTCAGCAGGGTCTTGGGGCAGACTTTTTTTTATCTGTAGTCGTGGCCGAGTGATTAAGGCGATGGACTAGAAATCCATTGGGGTCTCCCCGCGGAGTTTCAAATCCTGCCGACTACGTCTTGAATTTTCTGCCTCCGTGAAGCGATAAAAATAAGGTAATACGTTTGTGCTAGGTAACAAAGAAGTTTAATTGCAGTCATATCGTGATTATGCCGTACTCCACTGCTCTGTCACTAATCAGATGCCGGACCCTACATTTAAAGAGGCTCTGTACCCAGTTTATTAATTCCCTATTTCCTAACTAATCTAATAGGCGCTTTGCTGCTGATAATTACTGTGTGGTTTGATTTTTTTTTTAAAACGTGTATCATTTGCAAAGTTATGATCATTTTTCTAAATATGCTAATGTGGCTCTAATTGCCAAATAGGAGGTGACTCTTTCTTTTCACTCTGGGCAGTGCAATGTTTTCTGTATGACCATGTCCAACCACCATACATTCTACCCCTTCCCGTCCCAGCAAAACACAACGTGATCATATAGAATACAGCTTCTATAACCACTTGTGTGTTTAACTGACCATATCTCGGGTTCTCGCACAGCTAGAACTGCGGTCCTGGTGTCATATGAAAGACTAGAATCTCCTCTTTCATATGCCACCAGAACCACTGTTCTAGGTAGTCCCCAGCCCGAGATATGGCTGTTTGAATTGATCCCCCTTCCCTCCAGCTTTAGTCATTTACACTGTGAAGCAACTTCATGCCGATTGGACAGTGTCAGAGGCTGTGAGATAGCTCCACCTCAGGAGAATCGCTGGTGTTACCTCCCTCCCAGTTGTCTAATAAAGGCTCCTTTCCATATTTAGAAAAAAAGCTCATAACTTTTAAATTAATAAACCAGGTATTAGAAAACGTCCTCAGAAAATTCATTTCTCCCTTGCAAGATGATTGGACTAATCTCCTTCCGTGGCCAGAATTTGCCTATAATAATTATACTGGGGAATCTACGTAATCTTCTCCTTTCTTTCTGGTCTATTGGCGACATCCGAAAGTTGCTCTATCAGTCCCAACTTTATCTGAGGTCCCAGCAGCTAATCTGTCCCATGCTGACTTCCTGCGCATTTAAAAGGGAGCAAAGGAGGCTATTGTCAAAGCTGAAAGATGCAGAATTCCTCCTTACTTTTGTCCTGGAGACAAAGTCTGGCTGTTTTGTAAGCACCCGAAGTCTGGCTGTCTTTTAATGCCTTTAGTTTCGACAGCAGCAACCTCTGCACTTCCAATGATAAACTTACTGAGCTCAGCAGGGTCTTGGGGCAGACTTTTTTTTATCTGTAGTCGTGGCCGAGTGATTAAGGCGATGGACTAGAAATCCATTGGGGTCTCCCCGCGGAGTTTCAAATCCTGCCGACTACGTCTTGAATTTTCTGCCTCCATGAAGCGATAAAAATAAGGTAATACGCTTGTGCTAGGTAACAAAGAAGTTTAATTGCAGTCATATCGTGATTATGCCGTACTCCACTGCTCTGTCACTAATCAGATGCCGGACCCTACATTTAAAGAGGCTCTGTACCCAGTTTATTAATTCCCTATTTCCTAACTAATCTAATAGGCGCTTTGCTGCTGATAATTACAGTGTGGTTTGATTTTTTTTTAAAACGTGTATCATTTGCAAAGTTATGATCATTTTTCTAAATATGCTAATGTGGCTCTAATTGCCAAATAGGAGGTGACTCTTTCTTTTCACTCTGGGCAGTGCAATGTTTTCTGTATGACCATGTCCAACCACCATACATTCTACCCCTTCCCGTCCCAGCAAAACACAACGTGATCATATAGAATACAGCTTCTATAACCACTTGTGTGTTTAACTGACGATATCTCGGGTTCTCGCACAGTTAGAACTGCGGTCCTGGTGTCATATGAAAGACTAGAATCTCCTCTTTCATATGCCACAATAACCACTGTTCTAGGTATTCCCCAGCCCGAGATATGGCTGTTTGAATTGATCCCCCTTCCCTCCAGCTTTAGTCATTTACACTGTGAAGCAACTTCATGCCGATTGGACAGTGTCAGAGGCTGTGAGATAGCTCCACCTCAGGAGAATCGCTGGTGTTACCTCCCTCCCAGTTGTCTAATAAAGGCTCCTTTCCATATTTAGAAAAAAAGCTCATAACTTTTAAATTAATAAACCAGGTATTAGAAAACGTCCTCAGAAAATTCATTTCTCCCTTGCAAGATGATTGGACTAATCTCCTTCCGTGGCCAGAATTTGCCTATAATAATTATACTGGGGAATCTAAGTAATCTTCTCCTTTCTTTCTGGTCTATTGGCGACATCCGAAAGTTGCTCTATCAGTCCCAACTTTATCTGAGGTCCCAGCAGCTAATCTGTCCCATGCTGACTTCCTGCGCATTTAAAAGGGAGCAAAGGAGGCTATTGTCAAAGCTGAAAGATGCAGAATTCCTCCTTACTTTTGTCCTGGAGACAAAGTCTGGCTGTTTTGTAAGCACCCGAAGTCTGGCTGTCTTTTAATGCCTTTAGTTTCGACAGCAGCAACCTCTGCACTTCCAATGATAAACTTACTGAGCTCAGCAGGGTCTTGGGGCAGACTTTTTTTTATCTGTAGTCGTGGCCGAGTGATTAAGGCGATGGACTAGAAATCCATTGGGGTCTCCCCGCGGAGTTTCAAATCCTGCCGACTACGTCTTGAATTTTCTGCCTCCATGAAGCGATAAAAATAAGGTAATACGCTTGTGCTAGGTAACAAAGAAGTTTAATTGCAGTCATATCGTGATTATGCCGTACTCCACTGCTCTGTCACTAATCAGATGCCGGACCCTACATTTAAAGAGGCTCTGTACCCAGTTTATTAATTCCCTATTTCCTAACTAATCTAATAGGCGCTTTGCTGCTGATAATTACAGTGTGGTTTGATTTTTTTTTAAAACGTGTATCATTTGCAAAGTTATGATCATTTTTCTAAATATGCTAATGTGGCTCTAATTGCCAAATAGGAGGTGACTCTTTCTTTTCACTCTGGGCAGTGCAATGTTTTCTGTATGACCATGTCCAACCACCATACATTCTACCCCTTCCCGTCCCAGCAAAACACAACGTGATCATATAGAATACAGCTTCTATAACCACTTGTGTGTTTAACTGACGATATCTCGGGTTCTCGCACAGTTAGAACTGCGGTCCTGGTGTCATATGAAAGACTAGAATCTCCTCTTTCATATGCCACAATAACCACTGTTCTAGGTATTCCCCAGCCCGAGATATGGCTGTTTGAATTGATCCCCCTTCCCTCCAGCTTTAGTCATTTACACTGTGAAGCAACTTCATGCCGATTGGACAGTGTCAGAGGCTGTGAGATAGCTCCACCTCAGGAGAATCGCTGGTGTTACCTCCCTCCCAGTTGTCTAATAAAGGCTCCTTTCCATATTTAGAAAAAAAGCTCATAACTTTTAAATTAATAAACCAGGTATTAGAAAACGTCCTCAGAAAATTCATTTCTCCCTTGCAAGATGATTGGACTAATCTCCTTCCGTGGCCAGAATTTGCCTATAATAATTATACTGGGGAATCTACGTAATCTTCTCCTTTCTTTCTGGTCTATTGGCGACATCCGAAAGTTGCTCTATCAGTCCCAACTTTATCTGAGGTCCCAGCAGCTAATCTGTCCCATGCTGACTTCCTGCGCATTTAAAAGGGAGCAAAGGAGGCTATTGTCAAAGCTGAAAGATGCAGAATTCCTCCTTACTTTTGTCCTGGAGACAAAGTCTGGCTGTTTTGTAAGCACCCGAAGTCTGGCTCTCTTTTAATGCCTTTAGTTTCGACAGCAGCAACCTCTGCGCTTCCAATGATAAACTTACTGAGCTCAGCAGGGTCTTGGGGCAGACTTTTTTTTATCTGTAGTCGTGGCCGAGTGATTAAGGCGATGGACTAGAAATCCATTGGGGTCTCCCCGCGGAGTTTCAAATCCTGCCGACTACGTCTTGAATTTTCTGCCTCCATGAAGCGATAAAAATAAGGTAATACGCTTGTGCTAGGTAACAAAGAAGTTTAATTGCAGTCATATCGTGATTATGCCGTACTCCACTGCTCTGTCACTAATCAGATGCCGGACCCTACATTTAAAGAGGCTCTGTACCCAGTTTATTAATTCCCTATTTCCTAACTAATCTAATAGGCGCTTTGCTGCTGATAATTACAGTGTGGTTTGATTTTTTTTTAAAACGTGTATCATTTGCAAAGTTATGATCATTTTTCTAAATATGCTAATGTGGCTCTAATTGCCAAATAGGAGGTGACTCTTTCTTTTCACTCTGGGCAGTGCAATGTTTTCTGTATGACCATGTCCAACCACCATACATTCTACCCCTTCCCGTCCCAGCAAAACACAACGTGATCATATAGAATACAGCTTCTATAACCACTTGTGTGTTTAACTGACGATATCTCGGGTTCTCGCACAGTTAGAACTGCGGTCCTGGTGTCATATGAAAGACTAGAATCTCCTCTTTCATATGCCACAATAACCACTGTTCTAGGTATTCCCCAGCCCGAGATATGGCTGTTTGAATTGATCCCCCTTCCCTCCAGCTTTAGTCATTTACACTGTGAAGCAACTTCATGCCGATTGGACAGTGTCAGAGGCTGTGAGATAGCTCCACCTCAGGAGAATCGCTGGTGTTACCTCCCTCCCAGTTGTCTAATAAAGGCTCCTTTCCATATTTAGAAAAAAAGCTCATAACTTTTAAATTAATAAACCAGGTATTAGAAAACGTCCTCAGAAAATTCATTTCTCCCTTGCAAGATGATTGGACTAATCTCCTTCCGTGGCCAGAATTTGCCTATAATAATTATACTGGGGAATCTACGTAATCTTCTCCTTTCTTTCTGGTCTATTGGCGACATCCGAAAGTTGCTCTATCAGTCCCAACTTTATCTGAGGTCCCAGCAGCTAATCTGTCCCATGCTGACTTCCTGCGCATTTAAAAGGGAGCAAAGGAGGCTATTGTCAAAGCTGAAAGATGCAGAATTCCTCCTTACTTTTGTCCTGGAGACAAAGTCTGGCTGTTTTGTAAGCACCCGAAGTCTGGCTCTCTTTTAATGCCTTTAGTTTCGACAGCAGCAACCTCTGCGCTTCCAATGATAAACTTACTGAGCTCAGCAGGGTCTTGGGGCAGACTTTTTTTTATCTGTAGTCGTGGCCGAGTGATTAAGGCGATGGACTAGAAATCCATTGGGGTCTCCCCGCGGAGTTTCAAATCCTGCCGACTACGTCTTGAATTTTCTGCCTCCATGAAGCGATAAAAATAAGGTAATACGCTTGTGCTAGGTAACAAAGAAGTTTAATTGCAGTCATATCGTGATTATGCCGTACTCCACTGCTCTGTCACTAATCAGATGCCGGACCCTACATTTAAAGAGGCTCTGTACCCAGTTTATTAATTCCCTATTTCCTAACTAATCTAATAGGCGCTTTGCTGCTGATAATTACAGTGTGGTTTGATTTTTTTTTAAAACGTGTATCATTTGCAAAGTTATGATCATTTTTCTAAATATGCTAATGTGGCTCTAATTGCCAAATAGGAGGTGACTCTTTCTTTTCACTCTGGGCAGTGCAATGTTTTCTGTATGACCATGTCCAACCACCATACATTCTACCCCTTCCCGTCCCAGCAAAACACAACGTGATCATATAGAATACAGCTTCTATAACCACTTGTGTGTTTAACTGACGATATCTCGGGTTCTCGCACAGTTAGAACTGCGGTCCTGGTGTCATATGAAAGACTAGAATCTCCTCTTTCATATGCCACAATAACCACTGTTCTAGGTATTCCCCAGCCCGAGATATGGCTGTTTGAATTGATCCCCCTTCCCTCCAGCTTTAGTCATTTACACTGTGAAGCAACTTCATGCCGATTGGACAGTGTCAGAGGCTGTGAGATAGCTCCACCTCAGGAGAATCGCTGGTGTTACCTCCCTCCCAGTTGTCTAATAAAGGCTCCTTTCCATATTTAGAAAAAAAGCTCATAACTTTTAAATTAATAAACCAGGTATTAGAAAACGTCCTCAGAAAATTCATTTCTCCCTTGCAAGATGATTGGACTAATCTCCTTCCGTGGCCAGAATTTGCCTATAATAATTATACTGGGGAATCTACGTAATCTTCTCCTTTCTTTCTGGTCTATTGGCGACATCCGAAAGTTGCTCTATCAGTCCCAACTTTATCTGAGGTCCCAGCAGCTAATCTGTCCCATGCTGACTTCCTGCGCATTTAAAAGGGAGCAAAGGAGGCTATTGTCAAAGCTGAAAGATGCAGAATTCCTCCTTACTTTTGTCCTGGAGACAAAGTCTGGCTGTTTTGTAAGCACCCGAAGTCTGGCTCTCTTTTAATGCCTTTAGTTTCGACAGCAGCAACCTCTGCGCTTCCAATGATAAACTTACTGAGCTCAGCAGGGTCTTGGGGCAGACTTTTTTTTATCTGTAGTCGTGGCCGAGTGATTAAGGCGATGGACTAGAAATCCATTGGGGTCTCCCCGCGGAGTTTCAAATCCTGCCGACTACGTCTTGAATTTTCTGCCTCCATGAAGCGATAAAAATAAGGTAATACGCTTGTGCTAGGTAACAAAGAAGTTTAATTGCAGTCATATCGTGATTATGCCGTACTCCACTGCTCTGTCACTAATCAGATGCCGGACCCTACATTTAAAGAGGCTCTGTACCCAGTTTATTAATTCCCTATTTCCTAACTAATCTAATAGGCGCTTTGCTGCTGATAATTACAGTGTGGTTTGATTTTTTTTTAAAACGTGTATCATTTGCAAAGTTATGATCATTTTTCTAAATATGCTAATGTGGCTCTAATTGCCAAATAGGAGGTGACTCTTTCTTTTCACTATGGGCAGTGCAATGTTTTCTGTATGACCATGTCCAACCACCATACATTCTACCCCTTCCCGTCCCAGCAAAACACAACGTGATCATATAGAATACAGCTTCTATAACCACTTGTGTGTTTAACTGACGATATCTCGGGTTTTCGCACAGCTAGAACTGCGGTCCTGGTGTCATATGAAAGACTAGAATCTCCTCTTTCATATGCCACCATAACCACTGTTCTAGGTAGTCCCCAGCCCGAGATATGGCTGTTTGAATTGATCCCCCTTCCCTCCAGCTTTAGTCATTTACACTGTGAAGCAACTTCATGCCGATTGGACAGTGTCAGAGGCTGTGAGATAGCTCCACCTCAGGAGAATCGCTGGTGTTACCTCCCTCCCAGTTGTCTAATAAAGGCTCCTTTCCATATTTAGAAAAAAAGCTCATAACTTTTAAATTAATAAACCAGGTATTAGAAAACGTCCTCAGAAAATTCATTTCTCCCTTGCAAGATGATTGGACTAATCTCCTTCCGTGGCCAGAATTTGCCTATAATAATTATACTGGGGAATCTACGTAATCTTCTCCTTTCTTTCTGGTCTATTGGCGACATCCGAAAGTTGCTCTATCAGTCCAAACTTTATCTGAGGTCCCAGCAGCTAATCTGTCCCATGCTGACTTCCTGCGCATTTAAAAGGGAGCAAAGGAGGCTATTGTCAAAGCTGAAAGATGCAGAATTCCTCCTTACTTTTGTCCTGGAGACAAAGTCTGGCTGTTTTGTAAGCACCCGAAGTCTGGCTGTCTTTTAATACCTTTAGTTTCGACAGCAGCAACCTCTGCGCTTCCAATGATAAACTTACTGAGCTCAGCAGGGTCTTGGGGCAGACTTTTTTTTATCTGTAGTCGTGGCCGAGTGATTAAGGCGATGGACTAGAAATCCATTGGGGTCTCCCCGCGGAGTTTCAAATCCTGCCGACTACGTTTTGAATTTTCTGCCTCCATGAAGCGATAAAAATAAGGTAATACGCTTGTGCTAGGTAACAAAGAAGTTTAATTGCAGTCATATCGTGATTATGCCGTACTCCACTGCTCTGTCACTAATCAGATGCCGGACCCTACATTTAAAGAGGCTCTGTACCCAGTTTATTAATTCCCTATTTCCTAACTAATCTAATAGGCGCTTTGCTGCTGATAATTACAGTGTGGTTTGATATTTTTTTAAAACGTGTATCATTTGCAAAGTTATGATCATTTTTCTAAATATGCTAATGTGGCTCTAATTGCCAAATAGGAGGTGACTCTTTCTTTTCACTCTGGGCAGTGCAATGTTTTCTGTATGACCATGTCCAACCACCATACATTCTACCCCTTCCCGTCCCAGCAAAACACAACGTGATCATATAGAATACAGCTTCTATAACCACTTGTGTGTTTAACTGACGATATCTCGGGTTTTCGCACAGCTAGAACTGCGGTCCTGGTGTCATATGAAAGACTAGAATCTCCTCTTTCATATGCCACCATAACCACTGTTCTAGGTAGTCCCCAGCCCGAGATATGGCTGTTTGAATTGATCCCCCTTCCCTCCAGCTTTAGTCATTTACACTGTGAAGCAACTTCATGCCGATTGGACAGTGTCAGAGGCTGTGAGATAGCTCCACCTCAGGAGAATCGCTGGTGTTACCTCCCTCCCAGTTGTCTAATAAAGGCTCCTTTCCATATTTAGAAAAAAAGCTCATAACTTTTAAATTAATAAACCAGGTATTAGAAAACGTCCTCAGAAAATTCATTTCTCCCTTGCAAGATGATTGGACTAATCTCCTTCCGTGGCCAGAATTTGCCTATAATAATTATACTGGGGAATCTACGTAATCTTCTCCTTTCTTTCTGGTCTATTGGCGACATCCGAAAGTTGCTCTATCAGTCCAAACTTTATCTGAGGTCCCAGCAGCTAATCTGTCCCATGCTGACTTCCTGCGCATTTAAAAGGGAGCAAAGGAGGCTATTGTCAAAGCTGAAAGATGCAGAATTCCTCCTTACTTTTGTCCTGGAGACAAAGTCTGGCTGTTTTGTAAGCACCCGAAGTCTGGCTGTCTTTTAATACCTTTAGTTTCGACAGCAGCAACCTCTGCGCTTCCAATGATAAACTTACTGAGCTCAGCAGGGTCTTGGGGCAGACTTTTTTTTATCTGTAGTCGTGGCCGAGTGATTAAGGCGATGGACTAGAAATCCATTGGGGTCTCCCCGCGGAGTTTCAAATCCTGCCGACTACGTTTTGAATTTTCTGCCTCCATGAAGCGATAAAAATAAGGTAATACGCTTGTGCTAGGTAACAAAGAAGTTTAATTGCAGTCATATCGTGATTATGCCGTACTCCACTGCTCTGTCACTAATCAGATGCCGGACCCTACATTTAAAGAGGCTCTGTACCCAGTTTATTAATTCCCTATTTCCTAACTAATCTAATAGGCGCTTTGCTGCTGATAATTACAGTGTGGTTTGATATTTTTTTAAAACGTGTATCATTTGCAAAGTTATGATCATTTTTCTAAATATGCTAATGTGGCTCTAATTGCCAAATAGGAGGTGACTCTTTCTTTTCACTCTGGGCAGTGCAATGTTTTCTGTATGACCATGTCCAACCACCATACATTCTACCCCTTCCCGTCCCAGCAAAACACAACGTGATCATATAGAATACAGCTTCTATAACCACTTGTGTGTTTAACTGACGATATCTCGGGTTCTCGCACAGCTAGAACTGCGGTCCTGGTGTCATATGAAAGACTAGAATCTCCTCTTTCATATGCCACCAGAACCACTGTTCTAGGTAGTCCCCAGCCCGAGATATGGCTGTTTGAATTGATCCCCCTTCCCTCCAGCTTTAGTCATTTACACTGTGAAGCAACTTCATGCCGATTGGACAGTGTCAGAGGCTGTGAGATAGCTCCACCTCAGGAGAATCGCTGGTGTTACCTCCCTCCCAGTTGTCTAATAAAGGCTCCTTTCCATATTTAGAAAAAAAGCTCATAACTTTTAAATTAATAAACCAGGTATTAGAAAACGTCCTCAGAAAATTAATTTCTCCCTTGCAAGATGATTGGACTAATCTCCTTCCGTGGCCAGAATTTGCCTATAATAATTATACTGGGGAATCTACGTAATCTTCTCCTTTCTTTATGGTCTATTGGCGACATCCGAAAGTTGCTCTATCAGTCCCAACTTTATCTGAGGTCCCAGCAGCTAATCTGTCCCATGCTGACTTCCTGCGCATTTAAAAGGGAGCAAAGGAGGCTATTGTCAAAGCTGAAAGATGCAGAATTCCTCCTTACTTTTGTCCTGGAGACAAAGTCTGGCTGTTTTGTAAGCACCCAAAGTCTGGCTGTCTTTTAATGCCTTTAGTTTCGACAGCAGCAACCTCTGCGCTTCCAATGATAAACTTACTGAGCTCAGCAGGGTCTTGGGGCAGACTTTTTTTATCTGTAGTCGTGGCCGAGTGATTAAGGCGATGGACTAGAAATCCATTGGGGTCTCCCCGCGGAGTTTCAAATCCTGCCGACTACGTCTTGAATTTTCTGCCTCCGTGAAGCGATAAAAATAAGGTAATACGCTTGTGCTAGGTAACAAAGAAGTTTAATTGCAGTCATATCGTGATTATGCCGTACTCCACTGCCCTGTCACTAATCAGATGCCGGACCCTACATTTAAAGAGGCTCTGTACCCAGTTTATTAATTCCCTATTTCCTAACTAATCTAATAGGCGCTTTGCTGCTGATAATTACTGTGTGGTTTGATTTTTTTTTAAAAACGTGTATCATTTGCAAAGTTATGATCATTTTTCTAAATATGCTAATGTGGCTCTAATTGCCAAATAGGAGGTGACTCTTTCTTTTCACTCTGGGCAGTGCAATGTTTTCTGTATGACCATGTCCAACCACCATACATTCTACCCCTTCCCGTCCCAGCAAAACACAACGTGATCATATAGAATACAGCTTCTATAACCACTTGTGTGTTTAACTGACGATATCTCGGGTTCTCGCACAGTTAGAACTGCGGTCCTGGTGTCATATGAAAGACTAGAATCTCCTCTTTCATATGCCACAATAACCACTGTTCTAGGTATTCCCCAGCCCGAGATATGGCTGTTTGAATTGATCCCCCTTCCCTCCAGCTTTAGTCATTTACACTGTGAAGCAACTTCATGCCGATTGGACAGTGTCAGAGGCTGTGAGATAGCTCCACCTCAGGAGAATCGCTGGTGTTACCTCCCTCCCAGTTGTCTAATAAAGGCTCCTTTCCATATTTAGAAAAAAAGCTCATAACTTTTAAATTAATAAACCAGGTATTAGAAAACGTCCTCAGAAAATTCATTTCTCCCTTGCAAGATGATTGGACTAATCTCCTTCCGTGGCCAGAATTTGCCTATAATAATTATACTGGGGAATCTACGTAATCTTCTCCTTTCTTTCTGGTCTATTGGCGACATCCGAAAGTTGCTCTATCAGTCCCAACTTTATCTGAGGTCCCAGCAGCTAATCTGTCCCATGCTGACTTCCTGCGCATTTAAAAGGGAGCAAAGGAGGCTATTGTCAAAGCTGAAAGATGCAGAATTCCTCCTTACTTTTGTCCTGGAGACAAAGTCTGGCTGTTTTGTAAGCACCCGAAGTCTGGCTCTCTTTTAATGCCTTTAGTTTCGACAGCAGCAACCTCTGCGCTTCCAATGATAAACTTACTGAGCTCAGCAGGGTCTTGGGGCAGACTTTTTTTTATCTGTAGTCGTGGCCGAGTGATTAAGGCGATGGACTAGAAATCCATTGGGTCTCCCCGCGGAGTTTCAAATCCTGCCGACTACGTTTGAATTTTCTGCCTCCATGAAGCGATAAAAATAAGGTAATACGCTTGTGCTAGGTAACAAAGAAGTTTAATTGCAGTCATATCGTGATTATGCCGTACTCCACTGCTCTGTCACTAATCAGATGCCGGGACCCTACATTTAAAGAGGCTCTGTACCCAGTTTATTAATTCCCTATTTCCTAACTAATCTAATAGGCGCTTTGCTGCTGATAATTACAGTGTGGTTTGATTTTTTTTAAAACGTGTATCATTTGCAAAGTTATGATCATTTTTCTAAATATGCTAATGTGGCTCTAATTGCCAAATAGGAGGTGACTCTTTCTTTTCACTCTGGGCAGTGCAATGTTTTCTGTATGACCATGTCCAACCACCATACATTCTACCCCTTCCCGTCCCAGCAAAACACAACGTGATCATATAGAATACAGCTTCTATAACCACTTGTGTGTTTAACTGACGATATCTCGGGTTCTCGCACAGCTAGAACTGCGGTCCTGGTGTCATATGAAAGACTAGAATCTCCTCTTTCATATGCCACCAGAACCACTGTTCTAGGTAGTCCCCAGCCCGAGATATGGCTGTTTGAATTGATCCCCCTTCCCTCCAGCTTTAGTCATTTACACTGTGAAGCAACTTCATGCCGATTGGACAGTGTCAGAGGCTGTGAGATAGCTCCACCTCAGGAGAATCGCTGGTGTTACCTCCCTCCCAGTTGTCTAATAAAGGCTCCTTTCCATATTTAGAAAAAAAGCTCATAACTTTTAAATTAATAAACCAGGTATTAGAAAACGTCCTCAGAAAATTCATTTCTCCCTTGCAAGATGATTGGACTAATCTCCTTCCGTGGCCAGAATTTGCCTATAATAATTATACTGGGGAATCTACGTAATCTTCTCCTTTCTTTCTGGTCTATTGGCGACATCCGAAAGTTGCTCTATCAGTCCCAACTTTATCTGAGGTCCCAGCAGCTAATCTGTCCCATGCTGACTTCCTGCGCATTTAAAAGGGAGCAAAGGAGGCTATTGTCAAAGCTGAAAGATGCAGAATTCCTCCTTACTTTTGTCCTGGAGACAAAGTCTGGCTGTTTTGTAAGCACCCGAAGTCTGGCTGTCTTTTAATGCCTTTAGTTTCGACAGCAGCAACCTCTGCACTTCCAATGATAAACTTACTGAGCTCAGCAGGGTCTTGGGGCAGACTTTTTTTTATCTGTAGTCGTGGCCGAGTGATTAAGGCGATGGACTAGAAATCCATTGGGGTCTCCCCGCGGAGTTTCAAATCCTGCCGACTACGTCTTGAATTTTCTGCCTCCATGAAGCGATAAAAATAAGGTAATACGCTTGTGCTAGGTAACAAAGAAGTTTAATTGCAGTCATATCGTGATTATGCCGTACTCCACTGCTCTGTCACTAATCAGATGCCGGACCCTACATTTAAAGAGGCTCTGTACCCAGTTTATTAATTCCCTATTTCCTAACTAATCTAATAGGCGCTTTGCTGCTGATAATTACAGTGTGGTTTGATTTTTTTTTAAAACGTGTATCATTTGCAAAGTTATGATCATTTTTCTAAATATGCTAATGTGGCTCTAATTGCCAAATAGGAGGTGACTCTTTCTTTTCACTCTGGGCAGTGCAATGTTTTCTGTATGACCATGTCCAACCACCATACATTCTACCCCTTCCCGTCCCAGCAAAACACAACGTGATCATATAGAATACAGCTTCTATAACCACTTGTGTGTTTAACTGACGATATCTCGGGTTCTCGCACAGTTAGAACTGCGGTCCTGGTGTCATATGAAAGACTAGAATCTCCTCTTTCATATGCCACAATAACCACTGTTCTAGGTATTCCCCAGCCCGAGATATGGCTGTTTGAATTGATCCCCCTTCCCTCCAGCTTTAGTCATTTACACTGTGAAGCAACTTCATGCCGATTGGACAGTGTCAGAGGCTGTGAGATAGCTCCACCTCAGGAGAATCGCTGGTGTTACCTCCCTCCCAGTTGTCTAATAAAGGCTCCTTTCCATATTTAGAAAAAAAGCTCATAACTTTTAAATTAATAAACCAGGTATTAGAAAACGTCCTCAGAAAATTCATTTCTCCCTTGCAAGATGATTGGACTAATCTCCTTCCGTGGCCAGAATTTGCCTATAATAATTATACTGGGGAATCTACATAATCTTCTCCTTTCTTTCTGGTCTATTGGCGACATCCGAAAGTTGCTCTATCAGTCCCAACTTTATCTGAGGTCCCAGCAGCTAATCTGTCCCATGCTGACTTCCTGCGCATTTAAAAGGGAGCAAAGGAGGCTATTGTCAAAGCTGAAAGATGCAGAATTCCTCCTTACTTTTGTCCTGGAGACAAAGTCTGGCTGTTTTGTAAGCACCCGAAGTCTGGCTGTCTTTTAATGCCTTTAGTTTCGACAGCAGCAACCTCTGCACTTCCAATGATAAACTTACTGAGCTCAGCAGGGTCTTGGGGCAGACTTTTTTTTATCTGTAGTCGTGGCCGAGTGATTAAGGCGATGGACTAGAAATCCATTGGGGTCTCCCCGCGGAGTTTCAAATCCTGCCGACTACGTCTTGAATTTTCTGCCTCCATGAAGCGATAAAAATAAGGTAATACGCTTGTGCTAGGTAACAAAGAAGTTTAATTGCAGTCATATCGTGATTATGCCGTACTCCACTGCTCTGTCACTAATCAGATGCCGGACCCTACATTTAAAGAGGCTCTGTACCCAGTTTATTAATTCCCTATTTCCTAACTAATCTAATAAGCGCTTTGCTGCTGATAATTACAGTGTGGTTTGATTTTTTTTTAAAACGTGTATCATTTGCAAAGTTATGATAATTTTTCTAAATATGCTAATGTGGCTCTAATTGCCAAATAGGAGGTGACTCTTTCTTTTCACTCTGGGCAGTGCAATGTTTTCTGTATGACCATGTCCAACCACCATACATTCTACCCCTTCCCGTCCCAGCAAAACACAACGTGATCATATAGAATACAGCTTCTATAACCACTTGTGTGTTTAACTGACGATATCTCGGGTTCTCGCACAGTTAGAACTGCGGTCCTGGTGTCATATGAAAGACTAGAATCTCCTCTTTCATATGCCACAATAACCACTGTTCTAGGTATTCCCCAGCCCGAGATATGGCTGTTTGAATTGATCCCCCTTCCCTCCAGCTTTAGTCATTTACACTGTGAAGCAACTTCATGCCGATTGGACAGTGTCAGAGGCTGTGAGATAGCTCCACCTCAGGAGAATCGCTGGTGTTACCTCCCTCCCAGTTGTCTAATAAAGGCTCCTTTCCATATTTAGAAAAAAAGCTCATAACTTTTAAATTAATAAACCAGGTATTAGAAAACGTCCTCAGAAAATTCATTTCTCCCTTGCAAGATGATTGGACTAATCTCCTTCCGTGGCCAGAATTTGCCTATAATAATTATACTGGGGAATCTACGTAATCTTCTCCTTTCTTTCTGGTCTATTGGCGACATCCGAAAGTTGCTCTATCAGTCCCAACTTTATCTGAGGTCCCAGCAGCTAATCTGTCCCATGCTGACTTCCTGCGCATTTAAAAGGGAGCAAAGGAGGCTATTGTCAAAGCTGAAAGATGCAGAATTCCTCCTTACTTTTGTCCTGGAGACAAAGTCTGGCTGTTTTGTAAGCACCCGAAGTCTGGCTGTCTTTTAATGCCTTTAGTTTCGACAGCAGCAACCTCTGCGCTTCCAATGATAAACTTACTGAGCTCAGCAGGGTCTTGGGGCAGACTTTTTTTTATCTGTAGTCGTGGCCGAGTGATTAAGGCGATGGACTAGAAATCCATTGGGGTCTCCCCGCGGAGTTTCAAATCCTGCCGACTACGTCTTGAATTTTCTGCCTCCATGAAGCGATAAAAATAAGGTAATACGCTTGTGCTAGGTAACAAAGAAGTTTAATTGCAGTCATATCGTGATTATGCCGTACTCCACTGCTCTGTCACTAATCAGATGCCGGACCCTACATTTAAAGAGGCTCTGTACCCAGTTTATTAATTCCCTATTTCCTAACTAATCTAATAGGCGCTTTGCTGCTGATAATTACAGTGTGGTTTGATTTTTTTTTAAAACGTGTATCATTTGCAAAGTTATGATCATTTTTCTAAATATGCTAATGTGGCTCTAATTGCCAAATAGGAGGTGACTCTTTCTTTTCACTATGGGCAGTGCAATGTTTTCTGTATGACCATGTCCAACCACCATACATTCTACCCCTTCCCGTCCCAGCAAAACACAACGTGATCATATAGAATACAGCTTCTATAACCACTTGTGTGTTTAACTGACGATATCTCGGGTTTTCGCACAGCTAGAACTGCGGTCCTGGTGTCATATGAAAGACTAGAATCTCCTCTTTCATATGCCACCATAACCACTGTTCTAGGTAGTCCCCAGCCCGAGATATGGCTGTTTGAATTGATCCCCCTTCCCTCCAGCTTTAGTCATTTACACTGTGAAGCAACTTCATGCCGATTGGACAGTGTCAGAGGCTGTGAGATAGCTCCACCTCAGGAGAATCGCTGGTGTTACCTCCCTCCCAGTTGTCTAATAAAGGCTCCTTTCCATATTTAGAAAAAAAGCTCATAACTTTTAAATTAATAAACCAGGTATTAGAAAACGTCCTCAGAAAATTCATTTCTCCCTTGCAAGATGATTGGACTAATCTCCTTCCGTGGCCAGAATTTGCCTATAATAATTATACTGGGGAATCTACGTAATCTTCTCCTTTCTTTCTGGTCTATTGGCGACATCCGAAAGTTGCTCTATCAGTCCAAACTTTATCTGAGGTCCCAGCAGCTAATCTGTCCCATGCTGACTTCCTGCGCATTTAAAAGGGAGCAAAGGAGGCTATTGTCAAAGCTGAAAGATGCAGAATTCCTCCTTACTTTTGTCCTGGAGACAAAGTCTGGCTGTTTTGTAAGCACCCGAAGTCTGGCTGTCTTTTAATACCTTTAGTTTCGACAGCAGCAACCTCTGCGCTTCCAATGATAAACTTACTGAGCTCAGCAGGGTCTTGGGGCAGACTTTTTTTTATCTGTAGTCGTGGCCGAGTGATTAAGGCGATGGACTAGAAATCCATTGGGGTCTCCCCGCGGAGTTTCAAATCCTGCCGACTACGTTTTGAATTTTCTGCCTCCATGAAGCGATAAAAATAAGGTAATACGCTTGTGCTAGGTAACAAAGAAGTTTAATTGCAGTCATATCGTGATTATGCCGTACTCCACTGCTCTGTCACTAATCAGATGCCGGACCCTACATTTAAAGAGGCTCTGTACCCAGTTTATTAATTCCCTATTTCCTAACTAATCTAATAGGCGCTTTGCTGCTGATAATTACAGTGTGGTTTGATTTTTTTTTAAAACGTGTATCATTTGCAAAGTTATGATCATTTTTCTAAATATGCTAATGTGGCTCTAATTGCCAAATAGGAGGTGACTCTTTCTTTTCACTCTGGGCAGTGCAATGTTTTCTGTATGACCATGTCCAACCACCATACATTCTACCCCTTCCCGTCCCAGCAAAACACAACGTGATCATATAGAATACAGCTTCTATAACCACATGTGTGTTTAACTGACGATATCTCGGGTTCTCGCACAGCTAGAACTGCGGTCCTGGTGTCATATGAAAGACTAGAATCTCCTCTTTCATATGCCACCAGAAGCACTGTTCTAGGTAGTCCCCAGCCCGAGATATGGCTGTTTGAATTGATCCCCCTTCCCTCCAGCTTTAGTCATTTACACTGTGAAGCAACTTCATGCCGATTGGACAGTGTCAGAGGCTGTGAGATAGCTCCACCTCAGGAGAATCGCTGGTGTTACCTCCCTCCCAGTTGTCTAATAAAGGCTCCTTTCCATATTTAGAAAAAAAGCTCATAACTTTTAAATTAATAAACCAGGTATTAGAAAACGTCCTCAGAAAATTAATTTCTCCCTTGCAAGATGATTGGACTAATCTCCTTCCGTGGCCAGAATTTGCCTATAATAATTATACTGGGGAATCTACGTAATCTTCTCCTTTCTTTATGGTCTATTGGCGACATCCGAAAGTTGCTCTATCAGTCCCAACTTTATCTGAGGTCCCAGCAGCTAATCTGTCCCATGCTGACTTCCTGCGCATTTAAAAGGGAGCAAAGGAGGCTATTGTCAAAGCTGAAAGATGCAGAATTCCTCCTTACTTTTGTCCTGGAGACAAAGTCTGGCTGTTTTGTAAGCACCCAAAGTCTGGCTGTCTTTTAATGCCTTTAGTTTCGACAGCAGCAACCTCTGCGCTTCCAATGATAAACTTACTGAGCTCAGCAGGGTCTTGGGGCAGACTTTTTTTATCTGTAGTCGTGGCCGAGTGATTAAGGCGATGGACTAGAAATCCATTGGGGTCTCCCCGCGGAGTTTCAAATCCTGCCGACTACGTCTTGAATTTTCTGCCTCCGTGAAGCGATAAAAATAAGGTAATACGCTTGTGCTA
>NW_027461645.1:587500-592500 GCF_050947455.1 Rhinoderma darwinii
CTGAAAGATGCAGAATTCCTCCTTACTTTTGTCCTGGAGACAAAGTCTGGCTGTTTTGTAAGCACCCAAAGTCTGGCTGTCTTTTAACCCCTTAAGGACGCAGCCTAGTTTGGGCCTTAAGGCTCAGAGCCCATTTTTCAAATCTGACATATTTCACTTTATGTGGGAATAACGTCGGAATGCTTAAACCTATCCAAGCGATTCTGAGATTGTTTTCTCGTGACACTTTGGGCTTCATGTTCGTGGTAAAATTTGGTCGATATATTCAGTCTTTATTTGTGAAAAATTGCAAAATTTAGAGAAAATTTACAAAAAATAGCATTTTTCAGAATTTAAATGCATCTGCTTGAAAAACAGACGGTTATACCACCCAAAATAGTTACTAGTTCACATTTCCCATATGTCTACTTTTGATTGGCATCGTTTTTTGAACATTCTTTTATTTTTCTTGGACGTTACAAGGCTTAGAACATAAACAGCAATTTCTCATATTCTTAAGAAAATTTCAAAAGCCTTTTTTTGAAGGTGCCAGTTCAGTTCTGAAGTGGATTTGAGGGGACTATGTGTTAGAAACCCCCATAAAACACCCCATTTTAAAAACTAGACCCCTCAAAGTATTCAAAACAGCATATAGAAAGTTTTTTAACCCTTCAGGCATTTCACAGGAATTAAAGCAAAGTAGAAATTAAATTTGCAAATTTCATTTTTTCTGCTGAATTTCAATTTTATTCAATTTTTTTTTAGTAACAGAGAAGGTTTTACCAGAGAAACACTACTAAATATGTATTGTCCAGATTCTGCAGTTTTTAGAAATGTCCCACATGTGGCCCTACTGCGCTCGTGGACTAAAACACAAGCCCTAGAAGCAAAGAAGCACCTAGTGCATTTTGAGGCCTCTTTTTTATTAGAATATATTTTAGGCAGCATGCCAGGTTTGAAGAGGCGTTGAGGTATCAAAACAATGGAAACCCACCAGAAGTGACCCCATTTTGGAAATTACACCCCTCAAGGAATTCATTTATGGTTTTTGTTATCATTTTGACCGCACAGTTTTTTCACAGCACCTATTTGAATTGGGCTGTGAAATGAAAAAAATGATACTTTTTCCAATAAAATGTCATTTTTGTTCAAATTTTCTTATTTTCACAGGGAACAACATACCCCATTTTGTTGCCCAATTTGTCCTTAGTGCGGCAATACCCCATTTGTGGTGATAAACTGCCGTTTGGGCCCATGGGAGGGCTCAGACGGAAAGGAGCGCTATGTGTTTGTTGGAGTCCAGATTTTGCTGGATTGGTTTTCGGGTGCCATGTTGCATTTGCAGAGCCCCAGAGGTATCAAAGCAATGGAAACCCACCAGAAGTGACCCCATTTTGGAAACTACACCCCTCAAGGAATTCATTTATGGTTTTTGTTATCATTTTGACCGCACAGTTTTTTCACAGCACCTATTTGAATTGGGCTGTGAAATGAAAAAAATGATACTTTTTCCAATAAAATGTCATTTTTGATCAAATTTTCTTATTTTCACAGGGAACAACATACCCCATTTTGTTGCCCAATTTGTCCTTAGTGCGGCAATACCCCATTTGTGGTGATAAACTGCCGTTTGGGCCCATGGGAGGGCTCAGACGGAAAGGAGCGCTATGTGTTTGTTGGAGTCCAGATTTTGCTGGATTGGTTTTCGGGTGCCATGTTGCATTTGCAGAGCCCCAGAGGTATCAAAGCAATGGAAACCCACCAGAAGTGACCCCATTTTGGAAACTACACCCCTCAAGGAATTCATTTATGGTTTTTGTTATCATTTTGACCGCACAGTTTTTTCACAGCACCTATTTGAATTGGGCTGTGAAATGAAAAAAATGATATTTTTTCCAATAAGATGTCATTTTTGATCAAAATTTCTTATTTTCACAAGGAACAACATACCCCATTTTGTTGCCCAATTTGTCCTTAGTGCGGCAATACCCCATTTGTGGTGATAAACTGCCCTTTGGGCCCATGGGAGGGCTCAGAAGGAAAGGACCACCATTTGGCCTACTGGAGCTTTTCTGGTGCTAAGTCATGTGTGCAGAAGCCCCTGAGGTACCAGTACAGTTGAAACCCCCGAGAAGTGACCCCATTTTAAAAACTACACCCCTTAAGACATTCATCTAGAGGTGTAGTGAGCATTTTGACCCCACAGGTACTGTGTAAAAGATAATGCGCAGCAGATGGTGCAGTGTGAGATTTGCAATTTTAGATATGTATATGCCATTTCAGTGTCCAATATAGTGTGCCCAGCATGCGCCACCGGAGATATACACCCCTTAAATTGTAATGTGGGTTCTCCTGGGTACGACAATACCCTACATGTGGCTGTTATCAGCTGCCTGGGCATACGGCAGGGCTCAGAAGGGAAAGATGAGGGGGGTAAGCTGTGCGGAGTGCATCAGGGTAAATTGAAAATCAAGGGATGTATGATACATTTTAAAACAATCTTTTATACAGAGCCCTGGTTTTTCGGGACACGTGTCACATTGGTATATTGTGTTCTTCCTTATCCCCCTCTTATAGCAGACTCTGCACCTCTTTTGACTCTTTCCCTTTCCACCGGTTTGGGGACCTTCTCCTGGAAAGTGTTGCCCTGGTACGATGCGCCCCCCCTTCCTGGACCCTAAAGATTAGATCTTGAAATTCCAGGAAAGTTCCCCTCTGGCCTGCACATCGACGTAGCACATACGCATTGTACAAAGCCATCTGTATGATGTGCCCGGCCAGCTTCTTATACCTCACCGCATGGCGCTGTAGGGCTTCAGGACTTGATTTGACAAGTCCATCCCTCCCATGTACCTATTGTAGTCCAGGATGCAGTCTGGTTTGGGGGTGGCCTTTCCTTCATATATCCTAAATCTGTAGGTATACCCTGATGCACTCTCGCAGCTTATACATCTTCACGCCATACCTTGCCCTCTTACCTGGCAGGTACTGGCGGAATTGAACCCTCCCTTTAAAATGTACCAGGGACTCATCAATAGAAAAACACTTCTCGGGGGTGTATGCTTGGGAAAACCGGGCACTGGAACGGTCTAATAGGGGTCTCCGTTTATACAAACGGTCAAAACTGGGGTCATCTCGGAGTGGGCACGGCTCATTATCAGTATAATGTAAGAAGCGAAGTATTGCCTCATTTATTTATTTTTTTAGGTTCCAGTTCATTTCTGAAGTTGCTTTGAGGGGCCCATATATTAGAAACCCCTATCAAACACCCCATTTTAGAAACTAGACCCCTCAAAGTATTCACAACAGCATTTAGAAAGTTTATGAACCCTTTAGGTGTTTCACAGAAATTTAGAGCAAAGTAGAGGTGACATTTACTCTTTTTATACCATTTTTTTTATAACACAAAAGGATTTATCAGAGAAACGCAACTCTTTACTTCTTGCCCAGATTCTGCAGTTTAGAGAAATATCCCACATGTGGCCCTCGGGCGGTAATGGACTGAAGCACCGGCCTCCGAAGCAAAGGAGCACCTAGCGGATTTTGAGCCCTCTTTTTTATTAGGCACCATGTCCGGTTTGAAGAGGTCTTGTGGTGCCAAAACATTGGAAACCCCCCAAAAGTGACCCCAATTTGGAAACTAGACCCCTTGAGGAATCCATTGTAGTTTTCATGGGGTGCATGCGGCTTTTTGATCAGTTTTTATTCCATTTTTAGGTGGCGTGGTGACTAATAAACAGCAATTCTACTATTGTTTTTGTATACTTTTTTTTTTACAGCGTTCACCGTGCGCTATAAATGATATATTAACTTTATTCGGCGGGGCGATACGATCACGGCGATACCAGATGTTTATAGTTTTTTTTTATGTCTTATGGCGTTTGCACAATAAAATACGTTTTGTAAACAATCATTCACTTTTTGTGTTACCTTATTCTAAGAGCCATAACGTTTTTATTTTTCAATCAATAAAGCCGTGCGAGGACTTATTTTTTGCGTAACGAACTGTATTTTCCATCAGTACCATTTTTAGGTACATGCGACTTTTTGATCTCTTTTTATTCCATTTTTTGGGAGGTGAAGTGACCAAACAATTGTGATTGTGGTACGGTTTATTAATTTTTTTTTTTACGGCGTTCACCGTGCGGGATAAATAACAAAATAATTTTGTAGTTCAGGCCGTTACGGACGCGGCGATACCAATTATGTATAGTTTATTTGTTTGTTTATATATTTTTATTAATAATAAAGGCCTGATAAGGGAAAAAGTGGGACTTTTACTTTTATTACTTTTAAAACTTTTATTTTCTTATTTTTACACATCTTTTTTTAACTTTTTTTTTACTTTATTACTTTGTCCCACTAGGGGACATGAGGGCAGGAGGCCCTGATCGCTATTCTAATACACTGCACTACATGCGTAGTGCAGTGTATTAGAACTGTCAGCTACTCACTGACAGCAAGCATAGTGGGTCCTGACGTTGTCAGGACCCACTAGGCTTCCGTCTATGGCATAGCCGGACGCCATTGTTTGGTGTCCGGTTGCCATAGTCACCATCGCCGGCCGCTATCGCGTAGCAGGCCGGCGATGGCAGCTTAACCCCTAAAAAGCCGCGATCTCTATAGAACGCGGCTTTTAAGGGGTTAATCAGCGGGGACACAGCGATCGGTCCCCGCTGTAGGAGCTGTGACAGCTGCTGAACAAGACAGCAGCGTCACAGCTCCTGTATGTGTCGGGAGGACGGCCGAAACGGCCGTTACTCCCGAGACGTACTATTACGGCATGGAGCGCGAACGATACAGCTGCCATGACGTAATAGTACGTCAAGGAGCGGGAAGGGGTTAATGCCTTTAGTTTCGACAGCAGCAACCTCTGCGCTTCCAATGATAAACTTACTGAGCTCAGCAGGGTCTTGGGGCAGAGTTTTTTTTATCTGTAGTCGTGGCCGAGTGGTTAAGGCGATGGACTAGAAATCCATTGGGGTCTCCCCGCGGAGTTTCAAATCCTGCCGACTACGTCT
>NW_027461645.1:602500-607500 GCF_050947455.1 Rhinoderma darwinii
GTTTGGGCCCATGGGAGGGCTCAGACGGAAAGGAGCGCTATGTGTTTGTTGGAGTCCAGATTTTGCTGGATTGGTTTTCGGGTGCCATGTTGCATTTGCAGAGCCCCAGAGGTATCAAAGCAATGGAAACCCACCAGAAGTGACCCCATTTTGGAAACTACACCCCTCAAGGAATTCATTTATGGTTTTTGTTATCATTTTGACCGCACAGTTTTTTCACAGCACCTATTTGAATTGGGCTGTGAAATGAAAAAAATGATACTTTTTCCAATAAAATGTCATTTTTGATCAAATTTTCTTATTTTCACAGGGAACAACATACCCCATTTTGTTGCCCAATTTGTCCTTAGTGCGGCAATACCCCATTTGTGGTGATAAACTGCCGTTTGGGCCCATGGGAGGGCTCAGACGGAAAGGAGCGCTATGTGTTTGTTGGAGTCCAGATTTTGCTGGATTGGTTTTCGGGTGCCATGTTGCATTTGCAGAGCCCCAGAGGTATCAAAGCAATGGAAACCCACCAGAAGTGACCCCATTTTGGAAACTACACCCCTCAAGGAATTCATTTATGGTTTTTGTTATCATTTTGACCGCACAGTTTTTTCACAGCACCTATTTGAATTGGGCTGTGAAATGAAAAAAATGATATTTTTTCCAATAAGATGTCATTTTTGATCAAAATTTCTTATTTTCACAAGGAACAACATACCCCATTTTGTTGCCCAATTTGTCCTTAGTGCGGCAATACCCCATTTGTGGTGATAAACTGCCCTTTGGGCCCATGGGAGGGCTCAGAAGGAAAGGACCACCATTTGGCCTACTGGAGCTTTTCTGGTGCTAAGTCATGTGTGCAGAAGCCCCTGAGGTACCAGTACAGTTGAAACCCCCGAGAAGTGACCCCATTTTAAAAACTACACCCCTTAAGACATTCATCTAGAGGTGTAGTGAGCATTTTGACCCCACAGGTACTGTGTAAAAGATAATGCGCAGCAGATGGTGCAGTGTGAGATTTGCAATTTTAGATATGTATATGCCATTTCAGTGTCCAATATAGTGTGCCCAGCATGCGCCACCGGAGATATACACCCCTTAAATTGTAATGTGGGTTCTCCTGGGTACGACAATACCCTACATGTGGCTGTTATCAGCTGCCTGGGCATACGGCAGGGCTCAGAAGGGAAAGATGAGGGGGGTAAGCTGTGCGGAGTGCATCAGGGTAAATTGAAAATCAAGGGATGTATGATACATTTTAAAACAATCTTTTATACAGAGCCCTGGTTTTTCGGGACACGTGTCACATTGGTATATTGTGTTCTTCCTTATCCCCCTCTTATAGCAGACTCTGCACCTCTTTTGACTCTTTCCCTTTCCACCGGTTTGGGGACCTTCTCCTGGAAAGTGTTGCCCTGGTACGATGCGCCCCCCCTTCCTGGACCCTAAAGATTAGATCTTGAAATTCCAGGAAAGTTCCCCTCTGGCCTGCACATCGACGTAGCACATACGCATTGTACAAAGCCATCTGTATGATGTGCCCGGCCAGCTTCTTATACCTCACCGCATGGCGCTGTAGGGCTTCAGGACTTGATTTGACAAGTCCATCCCTCCCATGTACCTATTGTAGTCCAGGATGCAGTCTGGTTTGGGGGTGGCCTTTCCTTCATATATCCTAAATCTGTAGGTATACCCTGATGCACTCTCGCAGCTTATACATCTTCACGCCATACCTTGCCCTCTTACCTGGCAGGTACTGGCGGAATTGAACCCTCCCTTTAAAATGTACCAGGGACTCATCAATAGAAAAACACTTCTCGGGGGTGTATGCTTGGGAAAACCGGGCACTGGAACGGTCTAATAGGGGTCTCCGTTTATACAAACGGTCAAAACTGGGGTCATCTCGGAGTGGGCACGGCTCATTATCAGTATAATGTAAGAAGCGAAGTATTGCCTCATTTATTTATTTTTTTAGGTTCCAGTTCATTTCTGAAGTTGCTTTGAGGGGCCCATATATTAGAAACCCCTATCAAACACCCCATTTTAGAAACTAGACCCCTCAAAGTATTCACAACAGCATTTAGAAAGTTTATGAACCCTTTAGGTGTTTCACAGAAATTTAGAGCAAAGTAGAGGTGAAATTTACTCTTTTTATACCATTTTTTTTATAACACAAAAGGATTTATCAGAGAAACGCAACTCTTTACTTCTTGCCCAGATTCTGCAGTTTAGAGAAATATCCCACATGTGGCCCTCGGGCGGTAATGGACTGAAGCACCGGCCTCCGAAGCAAAGGAGCACCTAGCGGATTTTGAGCCCTCTTTTTTATTAGGCACCATGTCCGGTTTGAAGAGGTCTTGTGGTGCCAAAACATTGGAAACCCCCCAAAAGTGACCCCAATTTGGAAACTAGACCCCTTGAGGAATCCATTGTAGTTTTCATGGGGTGCATGCGGCTTTTTGATCAGTTTTTATTCCATTTTTAGGTGGCGTGGTGACTAATAAACAGCAATTCTACTATTGTTTTTGTATACTTTTTTTTTTACAGCGTTCACCGTGCGCTATAAATGATATATTAACTTTATTCGGCGGGGCGATACGATCACGGCGATACCAGATGTTTATAGTTTTTTTTTATGTCTTATGGCGTTTGCACAATAAAATACGTTTTGTAAACAATCATTCACTTTTTGTGTTACCTTATTCTAAGAGCCATAACGTTTTTATTTTTCAATCAATAAAGCCGTGCGAGGACTTATTTTTTGCGTAACGAACTGTATTTTCCATCAGTACCATTTTTAGGTACATGCGACTTTTTGATCTCTTTTTATTCCATTTTTTGGGAGGTGAAGTGACCAAACAATTGTGATTGTGGTACGGTTTATTAATTTTTTTTTTTACGGCGTTCACCGTGCGGGATAAATAACAAAATAATTTTGTAGTTCAGGCCGTTACGGACGCGGCGATACCAATTATGTATAGTTTATTTGTTTGTTTATATATTTTTATTAATAATAAAGGCCTGATAAGGGAAAAAGTGGGACTTTTACTTTTATTACTTTTAAAACTTTTATTTTCTTATTTTTACACATCTTTTTTTAACTTTTTTTTTACTTTATTACTTTGTCCCACTAGGGGACATGAGGGCAGGAGGCCCTGATCGCTATTCTAATACACTGCACTACATGCGTAGTGCAGTGTATTAGAACTGTCAGCTACTCACTGACAGCAAGCATAGTGGGTCCTGACGTTGTCAGGACCCACTAGGCTTCCGTCTATGGCATAGCCGGACGCCATTGTTTGGTGTCCGGTTGCCATAGTCACCATCGCCGGCCGCTATCGCGTAGCAGGCCGGCGATGGCAGCTTAACCCCTAAAAAGCCGCGATCTCTATAGAACGCGGCTTTTAAGGGGTTAATCAGCGGGGACACAGCGATCGGTCCCCGCTGTAGGAGCTGTGACAGCTGCTGAACAAGACAGCAGCGTCACAGCTCCTGTATGTGTCGGGAGGACGGCCGAAACGGCCGTTACTCCCGAGACGTACTATTACGGCATGGAGCGCGAACGATACAGCTGCCATGACGTAATAGTACGTCAAGGAGCGGGAAGGGGTTAATGCCTTTAGTTTCGACAGCAGCAACCTCTGCGCTTCCAATGATAAACTTACTGAGCTCAGCAGGGTCTTGGGGCAGAGTTTTTTTTATCTGTAGTCGTGGCCGAGTGGTTAAGGCGATGGACTAGAAATCCATTGGGGTCTCCCCGCGGAGTTTCAAATCCTGCCGACTACGTCTTGAATTTTTTGCCTCCGTGAAGCGATAAAAATAAGGTAATACGCTTGTGCTAGGTAACAAAGAAGTTTAATTGCAGTCATATCGTGATTATGCCGTACTCCACTGCTCTGTCACTAATCAGATGCCGGACCCTACATTTAAAGAGGCTCTGTACCCAGTTTATTAATTCCCTATTTACTAATCTAATAGGCGCTTTGCTGCTGATAATTACTGTGTGGTTTGATTTTTTTTTTTAAACGTGTATCATTTGCAAAGTTATGATCATTTTTCTAAATATGCTAATGTGGCTCTAATTGCCAAATAGGAGGTGACTCTTTCTTTTCACTCTGGGCAGTGCAATGTTTTCTGTATGACCATGTCCAACCACCATACATTCTACCCCTTCCCGTCCCAGCAAAACACAACGTGATCATATAGAATACAGCTTCTATAACCACTTGTGTGTTTAACTGACGATATCTCGGGTTCTCGCACAGCTAGAACTGTGGTCCTGGTGTCATATGAAAGACTAGAATCTCCTCTTTCATATGCCACCAGAACCACTGTTCTAGGTAGTCCCCAGCCCGAGATATGGCTGTTTGAATTGATCCCCCTTCCCTCCAGCTTTAGTCATTTACACTGTGAAGCAACTTCATGCCGATTGGACAGTGTCAGAGGCTGTGAGATAGCTCCACCTCAGGAGAATCGCTGGTGTTACCTCCCTCCCAGTTGTCTAATAAAGGCTCCTTTCCATATTTAGAAAAAAAGCTCATAACTTTTAAATTAATAAACCAGGTATTAGAAAACTTCCTCAGAAAATTCATTTCTCCCTTGCAAGATGATTGGACTAATCTCCTTCCGTGGCCAGAATTTGCCTATAATAATTATACTGGGGAATCTACGTAATCTTCTCCTTTCTTTCTGGTCTATTGGCAACATCCGAAAGTTGCTCTATCAGTCCCAACTTTATCTGAGGTCCCAGCAGCTAATCTGTCCCATGCTGACTTCCTGCGCATTTAAAAGGAAGCAATGGAGGCTATTGTCAAAGCTGAAAGATGCAGAATTCCTCCTTACTTTTGTCCTGGAGACAAAGTCTGGCTGTTTTGTAAGCACCCAAAGTCTGGCTGTCTTTTAATGCCTTTAGTTTCGACAGCAGCAACCTCTGCGCTTCCAATGATAAACTTACTGAGCTCAGCAGGGTCTTGGGGCAGAGTTTTTTTTATCTGTAGTCGTGGCCGAGTGGT
>NW_027461645.1:612500-622500 GCF_050947455.1 Rhinoderma darwinii
AGTCTGGCTGTTTTGTAAGCACCCAAAGTCTGGCTGTCTTTTAATGCCTTTAGTTTCGACAGCAGCAACCTCTGCGCTTCCAATGATAAACTTACTGAGCTCAGCAGGGTCTTGGGGCAGAGTTTTTTTTATCTGTAGTCGTGGCCGAGTGGTTAAGGCGATGGACTAGAAATCCATTGGGGTCTCCCCACGCAGGTTCAAATCCTGCCGACTACGTCTTGAATTTTCTTCCTCCGTGAAGCGATAAAAATAAGGTAATACGCTTGTGCTAGGTAACAAAGAAGTTTAGTTGCAGTCATATCGTGATTATGCCGTACTCCACTGCTCTGTCACTAATCAGATGCCGGACCCTACATTTAAAGAGGCTCTGTACCCAGTTTATTAATTCCCTATTTACTAATCTAATAGGCGCTTTGCTGCTGATAATTACAGTGTGGTTTGATTTTTTTTTTTAAACGTGTATCATTTGCAAAGTTATGATCATTTTTCAAAATATGCTAATGTGGCTCTAATTGCCAAATAGGAGGTGACTTTCTTTTCACTCTGGGCAGTGCAATGTTTTCTGTATGACCATGTCCAACCACCATACATTCTACCCCTTCCCGTCCCAGCAAAACACAATGTGATCATATAGAATACAGCTTCTATAACCACTTGTGTGTTTAACTGACCATATCTCGGGTTCTCGCACAGCTAGAACTGCGGTCCTGATGTCATATGAAAGACTAGAATCTCCTCTTTCATATGCCACCAGAACCACTGTTCTAGGTAGTCCCCAGCCCGAGATATGGCTGTTTGAATTGATCCCCCTTCCCTCCAGCTTTAGTCATTTACACTGTGAAGCAACTTCATGCCGATTGGACAGTGTCAGAGGCTGTGAGATAGCTCCACCTCAGGAGAATCGCTGGTGTTACCTCCCTCCCAGTTGTCTAATAAAGGCTCCTTTCCATATTTAGAAAAAAAGCTCATAACTTTTAAATTAATAAACCAGGTATTAGAAAACGTCCTCAGAAAATTCATTTCTCCCTTGCAAGATGATTGGACTAATCTCCTTCCGTGGCCAGAATTTGCCTATAATAATTATACTGGGGAATCTACGTAATCTTCTCCTTTCTTTCTGGTCTATTGGCAACATCCAAAAGTTGCTCTATCAGTCCCAACTTTATCTGAGGTCCCAGCAGCTAATCTGTCCCATGCTGACTTCCTGCGCATTTAAAAGGAAGCAATGGAGGCTATTGTCAAAGCTGAAAGATGCAGAATTCCTCCTTACTTTTGTCCTGGAGACAAAGTCTGGCTGTTTTGTAAGCACCCAAAGTCTGGCTGTCTTTTAATGCCTTTAGTTTCGACAGCAGCAACCTCTGCGCTTCCAATGATAAACTTACTGAGCTCAGCAGGGTCTTGGGGCAGAGTTTTTTTTATCTGTAGTCGTGGCCGAGTGGTTAAGGCGATGGACTAGAAATCCATTGGGGTCTCCCCACGCAGGTTCAAATCCTGCCGACTACGTCTTGAATTTTCTGCCTCCGTGAAGCGATAAAAATAAGGTAATACGCTTGTGCTAGGTAACAAAGAAGTTTAGTTGCAGTCATATCGTGATTATGCCGTACTCCACTGCTCTGTCACTAATCAGATGCCGGACCCTACATTTAAAGAGGCTCTGTACCCAGTTTATTAATTCCCTATTTACTAATCTAATAGGCGCTTTGCTGCTGATAATTACTGTGTTTTTTGATTTTTTTTTTTTAAACGTGTATCATTTGCAAAGTTATGATCATTTTTCTAAATATGCTAATGTGGCTCTAATTGCCAAATAGGAGGTGACTCTTTCTTTTCACTCTGGGCAGTGCAATGTTTTCTGTATGACCATGTCCAACCACCATACATTCTACCCCTTCCCGTCCCAGCAAAACACAACGTGATCATATAGAATACAGCTTCTATAACCACTTGTGTGTTTAACTGACCATATCTCGGGTTCTCGCACAGCTAGAACTGCGGTCCTGATGTCATATGAAAGACTAGAATCTCCTCTTTCATATGCCACCAGAACCACTGTTCTAGGTAGTCCCCAGCCCGAGATATGGCTGTTTGAATTGATCCCCCTTCCCTCCAGCTTTAGTCATTTACACTGTGAAGCAACTTCATGCCGATTGGACAGTGTCAGAGGCTGTGAGATAGCTCCACCTCAGGAGAATCGCTGGTGTTACCTCCCTCCCAGTTGTCTAATAAAGGCTCCTTTCCATATTTAGAAAAAAAGCTCATAACTTTTAAATTAATAAACCAGGTATTAGAAAACGTCCTCAGAAAATTCATTTCTCCCTTGCAAGATGATTGGACTAATCTCCTTCCGTGGCCAGAATTTGCCTATAATAATTATACTGGGGAATCTACGTAATCTTCTCCTTTCTTTCTGGTCTATTGGCAACATCCGAAAGTTGCTCTATCAGTCCCAACTTTATCTGAGGTCCCAGCAGCTAATCTGTCCCATGCTGACTTCCTGCGCATTTAAAAGGAAGCAATGGAGGCTATTGTCAAAGCTGAAAGATGCAGAATTCCTCCTTACTTTTGTCCTGGAGACAAAGTCTGGCTGTTTTGTAAGCACCCAAAGTCTGGCTGTCTTTTAATGCCTTTAGTTTCGACAGCAGCAACCTCTGCGCTTCCAATGATAAACTTACTGAGCTCAGCAGGGTCTTGGGGCAGAGTTTTTTTTATCTGTAGTCGTGGCCGAGTGGTTAAGGCGATGGACTAGAAATCCATTGGGGTCTCCCCACGCAGGTTCAAATCCTGCCGACTACGTCTTGAATTTTCTTCCTCCGTGAAGCGATAAAAATAAGGTAATACGCTTGTGCTAGGTAACAAAGAAGTTTAGTTGCAGTCATATCGTGATTATGCCGTACTCCACTGCTCTGTCACTAATCAGATGCCGGACCCTACATTTAAAGAGGCTCTGTACCCAGTTTATTAATTCCCTATTTACTAATCTAATAGGCGCTTTGCTGCTGATAATTACAGTGTGGTTTGATTTTTTTTTTTAAACGTGTATCATTTGCAAAGTTATGATCATTTTTCAAAATATGCTAATGTGGCTCTAATTGCCAAATAGGAGGTGACTTTCTTTTCACTCTGGGCAGTGCAATGTTTTCTGTATGACCATGTCCAACCACCATACATTCTACCCCTTCCCGTCCCAGCAAAACACAATGTGATCATATAGAATACAGCTTCTATAACCACTTGTGTGTTTAACTGACCATATCTCGGGTTCTCGCACAGCTAGAACTGCGGTCCTGATGTCATATGAAAGACTAGAATCTCCTCTTTCATATGCCACCAGAACCACTGTTCTAGGTAGTCCCCAGCCCGAGATATGGCTGTTTGAATTGATCCCCCTTCCCTCCAGCTTTAGTCATTTACACTGTGAAGCAACTTCATGCCGATTGGACAGTGTCAGAGGCTGTGAGATAGCTCCACCTCAGGAGAATCGCTGGTGTTACCTCCCTCCCAGTTGTCTAATAAAGGCTCCTTTCCATATTTAGAAAAAAAGCTCATAACTTTTAAATTAATAAACCAGGTATTAGAAAACGTCCTCAGAAAATTCATTTCTCCCTTGCAAGATGATTGGACTAATCTCCTTCCGTGGCCAGAATTTGCCTATAATAATTATACTGGGGAATCTACGTAATCTTCTCCTTTCTTTCTGGTCTATTGGCAACATCCGAAAGTTGCTCTATCAGTCCCAACTTTATCTGAGGTCCCAGCAGCTAATCTGTCCCATGATGACTTCCTGCACATTTAAAAGGAAGCAATGGAGGCTATTGTCAAAGCTGAAAGATGCAGAATTCCTCCTTACTTTTGTCCTGGAGACAAAGTCTGGCTGTTTTGTAAGCACCCAAAGTCTGGCTGTCTTTTAATGCCTTTAGTTTCGACAGCAGCAACCTCTGCGCTTCCAATGATAAACTTACTGAGCTCAGCAGGGTCTTGGGGCAGAGTTTTTTTTATCTGTAGTCGTGGCCGAGTGGTTAAGGCGATGGACTAGAAATCCATTGGGGTCTCCCCACGCAGGTTCAAATCCTGCCGACTACGTCTTGAATTTTCTGCCTCCGTGAAGCGATAAAAATAAGGTAATACGCTTGTGCTAGGTAACAAAGAAGTTTAGTTGCAGTCATATCGTGATTATGCCGTACTCCACTGCTCTGTCACTAATCAGATGCCGGACCCTACATTTAAAGAGGCTCTGTACCCAGTTTATTAATTCCCTATTTACTAATCTAATAGGCGCTTTGCTGCTGATAATTACAGTGTGGTTTGATTTTTTTTTTTAAACGTGTATCATTTGCAAAGTTATGATCATTTTTCAAAATATGCTAATGTGGCTCTAATTGCCAAATAGGAGGTGACTTTCTTTTCACTCTGGGCAGTGCAATGTTTTCTGTATGACCATGTCCAACCACCATACATTCTACCCCTTCCCGTCCCAGCAAAACACAACGTGATCATATAGAATACAGCTTCTATAACCACTTGTGTGTTTAACTGACCATATCTCGGGTTCTCGCACAGCTAGAACTGCGGTCCTGATGTCATATGAAAGACTAGAATCTCCTCTTTCATATGCCACCAGAACCACTGTTCTAGGTAGTCCCCAGCCCGAGATATGGCTGTTTGAATTGATCCCCCTTCCCTCCAGCTTTAGTCATTTACACTGTGAAGCAACTTCATGCCGATTGGACAGTGTCAGAGGCTGTGAGATAGCTCCACCTCAGGAGAATCGCTGGTGTTACCTCCCTCCCAGTTGTCTAATAAAGGCTCCTTTCCATATTTAGAAAAAAAGCTCATAACTTTTAAATTAATAAACCAGGTATTAGAAAACGTCCTCAGAAAATTCATTTCTCCCTTGCAAGATGATTGGACTAATCTCCTTCCGTGGCCAGAATTTGCCTATAATAATTATACTGGGGAATCTACGTAATCTTCTCCTTTCTTTCTGGTCTATTGGCAACATCCGAAAGTTGCTCTATCAGTCCCAACTTTATCTGAGGTCCCAGCAGCTAATCTGTCCCATGCTGACTTCCTGCACATTTAAAAGGAAGCAATGGAGGCTATTGTCAAAGCTGAAAGATGCAGAATTCCTCCTTACTTTTGTCCTGGAGACAAAGTCTGGCTGTTTTGTAAGCACCCAAAGTCTGGCTGTCTTTTAATGCCTTTAGTTTCGACAGCAGCAACCTCTGCGCTTCCAATGATAAACTTACTGAGCTCAGCAGGGTCTTGGGGCAGAGTTTTTTTTATCTGTAGTCGTGGCCGAGTGGTTAAGGCGATGGACTAGAAATCCATTGGGGTCTCCCCACGCAGGTTCAAATCCTGCCGACTACGTCTTGAATTTTCTGCCTCCGTGAAGCGATAAAAATAAGGTAATACGCTTGTGCTAGGTAACAAAGAAGTTTATTTGCAGTCATATCGTGATTATGCCGTACTCCACTGCTCTGTCACTAATCAGATGCCGGACCCTACATTTAAAGAGGCTCTGTACCCAGTTTATTAATTCCCTATTTACTAATCTAATAGGCGCTTTGCTGCTGATAATTACAGTGTGGTTTGATTTTTTTTTTTAAACGTTTATCATTTGCAAAGTTATGATCATTTTTCAAAATATGCTAATGTGGCTCTAATTGCCAAATAGGAGGTGACTTTCTTTTCACTCTGGGCAGTGCAATGTTTTCTGTATGACCATGTCCAACCACCATACATTCTACCCCTTCCCGTCCCAGCAAAACACAACGTGATCATATAGAATACAGCTTCTATAACCACTTGTGTGTTTAACTGACCATATCTCGGGTTCTCGCACAGCTAGAACTGCGGTCCTGATGTCATATGAAAGACTAGAATCTCCTCTTTCATATGCCACCAGAACCACTGTTCTAGGTAGTCCCCAGCCCGAGATATGGCTGTTTGAATTGATCCCCCTTCCCTCCAGCTTTAGTCATTTACACTTTGAAGCAACTTCATGCCGATTGGACAGTGTCAGAGGCTGTGAGATAGCTCCACCTCAGGAGAATCGCTGGTGTTACCTCCCTCCCAGTTGTCTAATAAAGGCTCCTTTCCATATTTAGAAAAAAAGCTCATAACTTTTAAATTAATAAACCAGGTATTAGAAAACGTCCTCAGAAAATTCATTTCTCCCTTGCAAGATGATTGGACTAATCTCCTTCCGTGGCCAGAATTTGCCTATAATAATTATACTGGGGAATCTACGTAATCTTCTCCTTTCTTTCTGGTCTATTGGCAACATCCGAAAGTTGCTCTATCAGTCCCAACTTTATCTGAGGTCCCAGCAGCTAATCTGTCCCATGCTGACTTCCTGCGCATTTAAAAGGAAGCAATGGAGGCTATTGTCAAAGCTGAAAGATGCAGAATTCCTCCTTACTTTTGTCCTGGAGACAAAGTCTGGCTGTTTTGTAAGCACCCAAAGTCTGGCTGTCTTTTAATGCCTTTAGTTTCGACAGCAGCAACCTCTGCGCTTCCAATGATAAACTTACTGAGCTCAGCAGGGTCTTGGGGCAGAGTTTTTTTTATCTGTAGTCGTGGCCGAGTGGTTAAGGCGATGAACTAGAAATCCATTGGGGTCTCCCCACGCAGGTTCAAATCCTGCCGACTACGTCTTGAATTTTCTGCCTCCGTGAAGCGATAAAAATAAGGTGATACGCTTGTGCTAGGTAACAAAGAAGTTTAGTTGCAGTCATATCGTGATTATGCCGTACTCCACTGCTCTGTCACTAATCAGATGCCGGACCCTACATTTAAAGAGGCTCTGTACCCAGTTTATTAATTCCCTATTTACTAATCTAATAGGCGCTTTGCTGCTGATAATTACAGTGTGGTTTGATTTTTTTTTTTAAACGTGTATCATTTGCAAAGTTATGATCATTTTTCAAAATATGCTAATGTGGCTCTAATTGCCAAATAGGAGGTGACTTTCTTTTCACTCTGGGCAGTGCAATGTTTTCTGTATGACCATGTCCAACCACCATACATTCTACCCCTTCCCGTCCCAGCAAAACACAACGTGATCATATAGAATACAGCTTCTATAACCACTTGTGTGTTTAACTGACCATATCTCGGGTTCTCGCACAGCTAGAACTGCGGTCCTGATGTCATATGAAAGACTAGAATCTCCTCTTTCATATGCCACCAGAACCACTGTTCTAGGTAGTCCCCAGCCCGAGATATGGCTGTTTGAATTGATCCCCCTTCCCTCCAGCTTTAGTCATTTACACTGTGAAGCAACTTCATGCCGATTGGACAGTGTCAGAGGCTGTGAGATAGCTCCACCTCAGGAGAATCGCTGGTGTTACCTCCCTCCCAGTTGTCTAATAAAGGCTCCTTTCCATATTTAGAAAAAAAGCTCATAACTTTTAAATTAATAAACCAGGTATTAGAAAACGTCCTCAGAAAATTCATTTCTCCCTTGCAAGATGATTGGACTAATCTCCTTCCGTGGCCAGAATTTGCCTATAATAATTATACTGGGGAATCTACGTAATCTTCTCCTTTCTTTCTGGTCTATTGGCAACATCCGAAAGTTGCTCTATCAGTCCCAACTTTATCTGAGGTCCCAGCAGCTAATCTGTCCCATGCTGACTTCCTGCGCATTTAAAAGGAAGCAATGGAGGCTATTGTCAAAGCTGAAAGATGCAGAATTCCTCCTTACTTTTGTCCTGGAGACAAAGTCTGGCTGTTTTGTAAGCACCCAAAGTCTGGCTGTCTTTTAATGCCTTTAGTTTCGACAGCAGCAACCTCTGCGCTTCCAATGATAAACTTACTGAGCTCAGCAGGGTCTTGGGGCAGAGTTTTTTTTATCTGTAGTCGTGGCCGAGTGGTTAAGGCGATGGACTAGAAATCCATTGGGGTCTCCCCACGCAGGTTCAAATCCTGCCGACTACGTCTTGAATTTTCTGCCTCCGTGAAGCGATAAAAATAAGGTAATACGCTTGTGCTAGGTAACAAAGAAGTTTAGTTGCAGTCATATCGTGATTATGCCGTACTCCACTGCTCTGTCACTAATCAGATGCCGGACCCTACATTTAAAGAGGCTCTGTACCCAGTTTATTAATTCCCTATTTACTAATCTAATAGGCGCTTTGCTGCTGATAATTACAGTGTGGTTTGATTTTTTTTTTTAAACGTGTATCATTTGCAAAGTTATGATCATTTTTCAAAATATGCTAATGTGGCTCTAATTGCCAAATAGGAGGTGACTTTCTTTTCACTCTGGGCAGTGCAATGTTTTCTGTATGACCATGTCCAACCACCATACATTCTACCCCTTCCCGTCCCAGCAAAACACAACGTGATCATATAGAATACAGCTTCTATAACCACTTGTGTGTTTAACTGACCATATCTCGGGTTCTCGCACAGCTAGAACTGCGGTCCTGATGTCATATGAAAGACTAGAATCTCCTCTTTCATATGCCACGAGAACCACTGTTCTAGGTAGTCCCCAGCCCGAGATATGGCTGTTTGAATTGATCCCCCTTCCCTCCAGCTTTAGTCATTTACACTGTGAAGCAACTTCATGCCGATTGGACAGTGTCAGAGGCTGTGAGATAGCTCCACCTCAGGAGAATCGCTGGTGTTACCTCCCTCCCAGTTGTCTAATAAAGGCTCCTTTCCATATTTAGAAAAAAAGCTCATAACTTTTAAATTAATAAACCAGGTATTAGAAAACGTCCTCAGAAAATTCATTTCTCCCTTGCAAGATGATTGGACTAATCTCCTTCCGTGGCCAGAATTTGCCTATAATAATTATACTGGGGAATCTACGTAATCTTCTCCTTTCTTTCTGGTCTATTGGCAACATCCGAAAGTTGCTCTATCAGTCCCAACTTTATCTGAGGTCCCAGCAGCTAATCTGTCCCATGCTGACTTCCTGCGCATTTAAAAGGAAGCAAAGGAGGCTATTGTCAAAGCTGAAAAATGCAGAATTCCTCCTTACTTTTGTCCTGGAGACAAAGTCTGGCTGTTTTGTAAGCACCCAAAGTCTGGCTGTCTTTTAATGCCTTTAGTTTCGACAGCAGCAACCTCTGCGCTTCCAATGATAAACTTACTGAGCTCAGCAGGGTCTTGGGGCAGAGTTTTTTTTATCTGTAGTCGTGGCCGAGTGGTTAAGGCGATGGACTAGAAATCCATTGGGGTCTCCGCACGCAGGTTCAAATCCTGCCGACTACGTCTTGAATTTTCTGCCTCCGTGAAGCGATAAAAATAAGGTAATACGCTTGTGCTAGGTAACAAAGAAGTTTAATTGCAGTCATATCGTGATTATGCCGTACTCCACTGCTCTGTCACTAATCAGATGCCGGACCCTACATTTAAAGAGGCTCTGTACCCAGTTTATTAATTCCCTATTTACTAATCTAATAGGCGCTTTGCTGCTGATAATTACTGTGTGGTTTGATTTTTTTTTTTAAACGTGTATCATTTGCAAAGTTATGATCATTTTTCAAAATATGCTAATGTGGCTCTAATTGCCAAATAGGAGGTGACTTTCTTTTCACTCTGGGCAGTGCAATGTTTTCTGTATGACCATGTCCAACCACCATACATTCTACCCCTTCCCGTCCCAGCAAAACACAACGTGATCATATAGAATACAGCTTCTATAACCACTTGTGTGTTTAACTGACGATATCTCAGGTTCTCGCACAGCTAGAACTGCGGTCCTGGTGTCATATGAAAGACTAGAATCTCCTCTTTCATATGCCACCAGAACCACTGTTCTAGGTAGTCCCCAGCCCGAGATATGGCTGTTTGAATTGATCCCCCTTCCCTCCAGCTTTAGTCATTTACACTGTGAAGCAACTTCATGCAGATTGGACAGTGTCAGAGGCTGTGAGATAGCTCCACCTCAGGAGAATCGCTGGTGTTACCTCCCTCCCAGTTGTCTAATAAAGGCTCCTTTCCATATTTAGAAAAAAAGCTCATAACTTTTAAATTAATAAAC
>NW_027461645.1:635000-640000 GCF_050947455.1 Rhinoderma darwinii
CCCTTCCCGTCCCAGCAAAACACAACGTGATCATATAGAATACAGCTTCTATAACCACTTGTGTGTTTAACTGACCATATCTCGGGTTCTCGCACAGCTAGAACTCCGGTCCTGGTGTCATATGAAAGACTAGAATCTCCTCTTTCATATGCCACCAGAACCACTGTTCTAGGTAGTCCCCAGCCCGAGATATGGCTGTTTGAATTGATCCCCCTTCCCTCCAGCTTTAGTCATTTACACTGTGAAGCAACTTCATGCCGATTGGACAGTGTCAGAGGCTGTGAGATAGCTCCACCTCAGGAGAATCGCTGGTGTTACCTCCCTCCCAGTTGTCTAATAAAGGCTCCTTTCCATATTTAGAAAAAAAGCTCATAACTTTTAAATTAATAAACCAGGTATTAGAAAACGTCCTCAGAAAATTCATTTCTCCCTTGCAAGATGATTGGACTAATCTCCTTCCGTGGCCAGAATTTGCCTATAATAATTATACTGGGGAATCTACGTAATCTTCTCCTTTCTTTCTGGTCTATTGGCGACATCCGAAAGTTGCTCTATCAGTCCCAACTTTATCTGAGGTCCCAGCAGCTAATCTGTCCCATGCTGACTTCCTGCGCATTTAAAAGGGAGCAAAGGAGGCTATTGTCAAAGCTGAAAGATGCAGAATTCCTCCTTACTTTTGTCCTGGAGACAAAGTCTGGCTGTTTTGTAAGCACCCGAAGTCTGGCTGTCTTTTAATGCCTTTAGTTTCGACAGCAGCAACCTCTGCACTTCCAATGATAAACTTACTGAGCTCAGCAGGGTCTTGGGGCAGACTTTTTTTTATCTGTAGTCGTGGCCGAGTGATTAAGGCGATGGACTAGAAATCCATTGGGGTCTCCCCGCGGAGTTTCAAATCCTGCCGACTACGTCTTGAATTTTCTGCCTCCATGAAGCGATAAAAATAAGGTAATACGCTTGTGCTAGGTAACAAAGAAGTTTAATTGCAGTCATATCGTGATTATGCCGTACTCCACTGCTCTGTCACTAATCAGATGCCGGACCCTACATTTAAAGAGGCTCTGTACCCAGTTTATTAATTCCCTATTTCCTAACTAATCTAATAGGCGCTTTGCTGCTGATAATTACAGTGTGGTTTGATTTTTTTTTAAAACGTGTATCATTTGCAAAGTTATGATCATTTTTCTAAATATGCTAATGTGGCTCTAATTGCCAAATAGGAGGTGACTCTTTCTTTTCACTCTGGGCAGTGCAATGTTTTCTGTATGACCATGTCCAACCACCATACATTCTACCCCTTCCCGTCCCAGCAAAACACAACGTGATCATATAGAATACAGCTTCTATAACCACTTGTGTGTTTAACTGACGATATCTCGGGTTCTCGCACAGTTAGAACTGCGGTCCTGGTGTCATATGAAAGACTAGAATCTCCTCTTTCATATGCCACAATAACCACTGTTCTAGGTATTCCCCAGCCCGAGATATGGCTGTTTGAATTGATCCCCCTTCCCTCCAGCTTTAGTCATTTACACTGTGAAGCAACTTCATGCCGATTGGACAGTGTCAGAGGCTGTGAGATAGCTCCACCTCAGGAGAATCGCTGGTGTTACCTCCCTCCCAGTTGTCTAATAAAGGCTCCTTTCCATATTTAGAAAAAAAGCTCATAACTTTTAAATTAATAAACCAGGTATTAGAAAACGTCCTCAGAAAATTCATTTCTCCCTTGCAAGATGATTGGACTAATCTCCTTCCGTGGCCAGAATTTGCCTATAATAATTATACTGGGGAATCTACGTAATCTTCTCCTTTCTTTCTGGTCTATTGGCGACATCCGAAAGTTGCTCTATCAGTCCCAACTTTATCTGAGGTCCCAGCAGCTAATCTGTCCCATGCTGACTTCCTGCGCATTTAAAAGGGAGCAAAGGAGGCTATTGTCAAAGCTGAAAGATGCAGAATTCCTCCTTACTTTTGTCCTGGAGACAAAGTCTGGCTGTTTTGTAAGCACCCGAAGTCTGGCTGTCTTTTAATGCCTTTAGTTTCGACAGCAGCAACCTCTGCACTTCCAATGATAAACTTACTGAGCTCAGCAGGGTCTTGGGGCAGACTTTTTTTTATCTGTAGTCGTGGCCGAGTGATTAAGGCGATGGACTAGAAATCCATTGGGGTCTCCCCGCGGAGTTTCAAATCCTGCCGACTACGTCTTGAATTTTCTGCCTCCATGAAGCGATAAAAATAAGGTAATACGCTTGTGCTAGGTAACAAAGAAGTTTAATTGCAGTCATATCGTGATTATGCCGTACTCCACTGCTCTGTCACTAATCAGATGCCGGACCCTACATTTAAAGAGGCTCTGTACCCAGTTTATTAATTCCCTATTTCCTAACTAATCTAATAGGCGCTTTGCTGCTGATAATTACAGTGTGGTTTGATTTTTTTTTAAAACGTGTATCATTTGCAAAGTTATGATCATTTTTCTAAATATGCTAATGTGGCTCTAATTGCCAAATAGGAGGTGACTCTTTCTTTTCACTCTGGGCAGTGCAATGTTTTCTGTATGACCATGTCCAACCACCATACATTCTACCCCTTCCCGTCCCAGCAAAACACAACGTGATCATATAGAATACAGCTTCTATAACCACTTGTGTGTTTAACTGACGATATCTCGGGTTCTCGCACAGTTAGAACTGCGGTCCTGGTGTCATATGAAAGACTAGAATCTCCTCTTTCATATGCCACAATAACCACTGTTCTAGGTATTCCCCAGCCCGAGATATGGCTGTTTGAATTGATCCCCCTTCCCTCCAGCTTTAGTCATTTACACTGTGAAGCAACTTCATGCCGATTGGACAGTGTCAGAGGCTGTGAGATAGCTCCACCTCAGGAGAATCGCTGGTGTTACCTCCCTCCCAGTTGTCTAATAAAGGCTCCTTTCCATATTTAGAAAAAAAGCTCATAACTTTTAAATTAATAAACCAGGTATTAGAAAACGTCCTCAGAAAATTCATTTCTCCCTTGCAAGATGATTGGACTAATCTCCTTCCGTGGCCAGAATTTGCCTATAATAATTATACTGGGGAATCTACGTAATCTTCTCCTTTCTTTCTGGTCTATTGGCGACATCCGAAAGTTGCTCTATCAGTCCCAACTTTATCTGAGGTCCCAGCAGCTAATCTGTCCCATGCTGACTTCCTGCGCATTTAAAAGGGAGCAAAGGAGGCTATTGTCAAAGCTGAAAGATGCAGAATTCCTCCTTACTTTTGTCCTGGAGACAAAGTCTGGCTGTTTTGTAAGCACCCGAAGTCTGGCTGTCTTTTAATGCCTTTAGTTTCGACAGCAGCAACCTCTGCGCTTCCAATGATAAACTTACTGAGCTCAGCAGGGTCTTGGGGCAGACTTTTTTTTATCTGTAGTCGTGGCCGAGTGATTAAGGCGATGGACTAGAAATCCATTGGGGTCTCCCCGCGGAGTTTCAAATCCTGCTGACTACGTCTTGAATTTTCTGCCTCCATGAAGCGATAAAAATAAGGTAATACGCTTGTGCTAGGTAACAAAGAAGTTTAATTGCAGTCATATCGTGATTATGCCGTACTCCACTGCTCTGTCACTAATCAGATGCCGGACCCTACATTTAAAGAGGCTCTGTACCCAGTTTATTAATTCCCTATTTCCTAACTAATCTAATAGGCGCTTTGCTGCTGATAATTACAGTGTGGTTTGATTTTTTTTTAAAACGTGTATCATTTGCAAAGTTATGATCATTTTTCTAAATATGCTAATGTGGCTCTAATTGCCAAATAGGAGGTGACTCTTTCTTTTCACTATGGGCAGTGCAATGTTTTCTGTATGACCATGTCCAACCACCATACATTCTACCCCTTCCCGTCCCAGCAAAACACAACGTGATCATATAGAATACAGCTTCTATAACCACTTGTGTGTTTAACTGACGATATCTCGGGTTTTCGCACAGCTAGAACTGCGGTCCTGGTGTCATATGAAAGACTAGAATCTCCTCTTTCATATGCCACCATAACCACTGTTCTAGGTAGTCCCCAGCCCGAGATATGGCTGTTTGAATTGATCCCCCTTCCCTCCAGCTTTAGTCATTTACACTGTGAAGCAACTTCATGCCGATTGGACAGTGTCAGAGGCTGTGAGATAGCTCCACCTCAGGAGAATCGCTGGTGTTACCTCCCTCCCAGTTGTCTAATAAAGGCTCCTTTCCATATTTAGAAAAAAAGCTCATAACTTTTAAATTAATAAACCAGGTATTAGAAAACGTCCTCAGAAAATTCATTTCTCCCTTGCAAGATGATTGGACTAATCTCCTTCCGTGGCCAGAATTTGCCTATAATAATTATACTGGGGAATCTACGTAATCTTCTCCTTTCTTTCTGGTCTATTGGCGACATCCGAAAGTTGCTCTATCAGTCCAAACTTTATCTGAGGTCCCAGCAGCTAATCTGTCCCATGCTGACTTCCTGCGCATTTAAAAGGGAGCAAAGGAGGCTATTGTCAAAGCTGAAAGATGCAGAATTCCTCCTTACTTTTGTCCTGGAGACAAAGTCTGGCTGTTTTGTAAGCACCCGAAGTCTGGCTGTCTTTTAATGCCTTTAGTTTCGACAGCAGCAACCTCTGCGCTTCCAATGATAAACTTACTGAGCTCAGCAGGGTCTTGGGGCAGACTTTTTTTTATCTGTAGTCGTGGCCGAGTGATTAAGGCGATGGACTAGAAATCCATTGGGGTCTCCCCGCGGAGTTTCAAATCCTGCCGACTACGTTTTGAATTTTCTGCCTCCATGAAGCGATAAAAATAAGGTAATACGCTTGTGCTAGGTAACAAAGAAGTTTAATTGCAGTCATATCGTGATTATGCCGTACTCCACTGCTCTGTCACTAATCAGATGCCGGACCCTACATTTAAAGAGGCTCTGTACCCAGTTTATTAATTCCCTATTTCCTAACTAATCTAATAGGCGCTTTGCTGCTGATAATTA